>NW_013952690.1:334987-336381 GCF_001266775.1 Austrofundulus limnaeus
TGTAATAATTGACACAAAATGTAATAATGTTATTACATAATGTGGCTGCGAGTATTACAAAATCCGTTGAAGACTTTTATTACATTTWGTGTCAATTATTACAAAATGCGGTTGTAACACAAATTTATTACATTTTGAAGCCTGATTTTATTACATGACATCATGCGCTGTCATTACAAAATGTGGTCTTACATACCTGATAACATTCAAAAATTAGACCTCAATATTTGTAATCTAAAGTTTGACTCACCTCTTTAGCCTGAGAAGTGACCAGCTGCAGCCAATCAGAGACTAATTAGTTGGCAGTAAACAAACTATTTAAACTCCCAGTATTATCATCCAGTTATATGCAGCATTATTTTTAACCATACAATTCATTTTAAAAAGCTGCTGTCTTTGAAGATTTGCATTTTTTATTTTAGGTCAACAAATAAAAAGCCAAGACAAATAAATCAGCACAAGTGACAGTTTATTTAGCAATACTTTAAAGCTGGCTGATGATATTATTTGTTCACTAAATTTAATAACCATTTTTTCTCATTTTTCTACAAACATTTTAAATGACCTTATGCTAGATGACATATCATTGTCACTACTGATATTATTGTACTGTAATGGTATGCGTGTGTGTGTGTGTGTGTGCTAACCATTTTGCATTTTGATTACTGCCCACTAGTGGCAGGGATTGAAAGTGCAAAATTAAAGTTTCATGATGAGATGCAAAAACAGGAATAGATCGAAAGTAAGGATTTGTGCTATTTAGTCTTTACAGCATGTCTTATTTTACAGCATGTCTTATTTTGCTTAAATTAAATGTAAAAATACAGAGAACAAACATTTGTTATGTTGTGTAAGCCTTTTTAGATAAGCCATTATTTATTAGTATTGTTGCTTTCAGAAAGCTTTTTGTTTAAATCCAGACAGGTTATTATGTGTTGTAAAACTGTGTATATTTTTAACTCCTATTGTTTAGTTTTATTGTTTTTAAGAGAGCTCCTTATGTAAGTGGTATAAAACAAAATGCCTGAGCTGCTGAAATAAATAAGAAAAAAAAAGTTCAGAAACAACAGTAGAAGCATTTTCACACCTGTAGGTAATGCCACTGCAAATAAAACTTAAAAAAGTGTCTGCATTTGAAAGGAAAAAAAATTGTATAGGTCTTCTGGACGGGTTCCTCTCTAATGAAACGTTTCGTCTCTCCTCCAAGAGACTTCTTCAGTCTGAGAGTTTCAGGCAAAATTCAGGCTTTTAAGCCCTGCCTCCATGTGACTGATACTCACATCACATGGCTATCGTTCACACCTAATTAACACCTATTGTTAACAGGGGTGGAGTGATACTGCCAATGGCAGCGCTGTAGGAGGGGGACAACTGAAAACGGAGGCCTCCACCTC
>NW_013952690.1:337176-344301 GCF_001266775.1 Austrofundulus limnaeus
TCTCGTGTGAACTTAATATATTCATCCACCGAGTTGATGTGATCAGTGAAATGTTGGACTTCCTGGGCTTTAATTTTAATCCAGGTGTCGTCAACATATCTGAACCAATGGCTCGGTGGCACCCCTGAAAAGGACATCAARGCTCTCTTTTCCACTTCCTCCATGTACAGGTTTGCAACAATAGGAGCAACTGGGGATCCCATGGCACACCCATGTTTCTGCCTATAACATTGCCATATTGGTCCAGAGGACCTATACAATTTTTTTCCTTTTGATTTTTTTACCTGGATTGCTGAGATGCATCAGGACTGCCTGCATTTAGTTTGTCATTGTTTTGCCTGCAGAAATGCTTGACATCATCCGTCACAGAAGTTTCTAAAACAGCTGCGTTAAAGTTTCCCTCCCATACTTATTCAGAAAATTCCAACTAATGCCATAAAAAGTCACTTGTTCAAACATTTACTTAAAGGAGACGTTTGATGCTGGAAAAATATTTAATTTTTTTAATTATTATTTCCATCCAGAGTTCATGAATCTGTAAAACAAAGCAACACCGTTTTACCATTGTTGTAGATGAACACCCAACCATTGAATGGGCACTTCTTATAATAGCACCGAAAAAGCCCACCGCCCCCACCCACTGAGCACTTTCTTCCACAAATTTAATCGTGGCTTTTATTGTTTAAGCCCACAAATGATGTCCACTTAGGCACTCTCACACTTAATCCATAGCTGTGATATGATTGGAAAAATCTGGGAAACTCTCTTGTATCTGTTCACTCTCGCTGTTCTCGGGGGTGGTCCATAAAGCTGTTTCCTGCATGGTTTTCTATTTATTTCCCATTGTTTATCTAATGCATGTATAACAGTCATTGGTGCAAACAGTATTTAACTTTTGGAATATGTGGTGATTTTATTTTGCACATCAGTAACTGACTCTTAGCTACAAGCATAATAAATGTTCAGTATTTGTTAGTTTAATATTTGTTGTATCCATGTTTTGTTTCTGCTATGATTCCATCTTGAACTGGGTTGACTCCAAAAGGTTAATCAGTTGTACATATACATTTAAAGATTTTTTTTCCTAAAATTGATTCAGAAGTTCCTGAGTTATTTTAAAATAGAGAGAAAAAACATACGCAAACACAGGATGATCACTCACAATTCATAGAGATAATTATAGTCTAATGACAGCAACACCCCTTTTGGATGAGTCTGCATTCAGAGGCTTATTAAAACAAAATGACAGCTACATTTTTTTCAAAGTCAATAAAAGCTGTAATACATCAAAATAATTGTCTTATAATAGGCCAGTAAAATTGTCACCTGTTTCAAAAAATATATATACAATAAAAATTATTTGTGGAAAAGTGTTAGAAACAAGATCCTAAAGAAAACAAAACCAAAAAAAAAAAAGAAAATAGAGAGAGTTTTATATATTGAATGCTTTTTTTAAATTAGGAACAGATTTCTACAGCAGCTTTTCTATGTTCAGCCATCAAATCCATTTACCACCCACATAGCAGCAGAACTCTCTCACACACACACTAGCAAATTGAAAGGCAGGTGTCCGCTGCTCATTTATCGCCCGTTGCCACATATTGAGCCATCTGCGCACGGACATCAGTGTGAATAATACAGATCCCTGATTTAAAGTTCCTAAAAAAAGAGACAATGTCACTCTCATAACTAACTCTCCCATGAAACGTCCCATCCCAAGTGTCACTTTCATGTCCTGTTTCATTTCCTGCATTCAGCTTTTTAGAATCTATTACATTCCATCTCCCTGCATTAAAAAAGGCTTCAGTGATTCGCCTAATTCTTAAGTACCGCAATGGAGGTGGAAAAATTGCAAAACACTGCTGTGAGAAAAATGAATTAGACCCCCCTCCCAAAATTGGGGAAGAGGACTCAGATGCATGCTTGATTTCACCCCTCTTTACAAGATTGTCACAGTAGGATATCAGCTAAACGATGGGACACATGTTCATGCAAATAGCCTCTTTGCTGACCACAAATTGAGTTGGAAGGCAGCCATCTTGGTTCAGCAGCGCACTGCAGGGGGAAGAGAGGCTTGATAGAGGTTAGAAAAAGCAAGGGCCCGAGGTAAAGGGGCGGCGGCGGTCAACAAACTGGGAAGGATTCTTGCAGCATCCAAATCGCGATTATCTGCAGGAAGCCAGATATGAGCCTGAACCATATTCCAAGCTGAGAGACAAAATGGAGACGAACAGCAGCTGAGTCCATGTGTGAAGGCTGCGGAGATTAAATTTTGCTATGTGATATGGGGCTGTGGCAATCGGAGGCATGCAGCCAGTTTTAAAAGAAAAAAAAAATAAAAAGACAAATCTGCTAGAAGTATTGCCTGTTATCAAGCAAAAGATGTGAGATATGATTGGCACTGAGATGTACAAAAGAACGGATTTGCAACACTGGTGTCTCAAGTGAGCGGTAAATTGAAGGAGGGGAAGATGATGGAAAGCGAGGGGCACGGGGCATGGAGAGAAAGCTAAAGTTACAAAATATTGCAGTTATGGGAAATCATTGGCCATTTCTATTATACAAAAAGCAGAATAATAGTGAAAAGTATGTCTGCTGAGAAGAAGAGCAGGTGCATGTGGCAGCAGCTGATACCAAAAACAGGAAGTCCCCCTTTCAAGTCTAGGGTTTTACGTATCAGCACATAATAAAAATGATCTGGCTTTACAAGATTCCTAAAATATTTCACATAAAACGTCACCGTGTCAATATTTATTGAAGAAAAATAAAAAATAGAACACCCAGTGATTCAACAGCTTATAGAATCTCATTTAGCAACTATAAATCAGCAGTCATTTTCTGTATGATCTTATCAGCCTCTTGATTGCGAAGGGATTTTAACGCCCCCCGTGTACAACGTTGCTTTGGCTCATTAAGGTTTCTGGACAATCACTGAACATCTTTTTTTACGGTCCTGCCACAGCCTTTTAATTAGGTCAAGGTCTGCATTTCATCTGGTCCTTTGCAACACTTATTCTTTTCTTTAACTCACTCTGTTGTAGATTTGTGATGAGGTGTTTAGAAGACCCAAAGTGAAAATTCTATATGAAGGAGTAAATGGGGTGGGAAGTCAAAAACTTTATCAGTAAAATAAAAGTGGTAGTGTGGAAAGATAAACTAAAGTGGCATAAATGGCCAAAAACACAGGAGTGCAACACAACCTGGAGACAACAACACTTGTAATGGTTGGCCCAGACAGTTTTAAATGAATAGGGAGAGGCTGACAGCTTAGTAAAGGCAGGTGAGTTGATTACAGATGGATTACATGTGTGTGGAACTGAGGAAACAAGAAGCAATACGACAAAATGAACTAGTACAACCAACTTAAAAACAACATCTAAAAAGCAAATCAATATCCAAACCAAGCTGGACTGGGTGATAAAAATAACAATATAAATTGTGATAGACATGTAATCAATATCAGCAAATATATCCAATAGAATGTTGATGATTTCACTGAACTCCGGTCCAGAACCACAGGACATTATGAGAGATGTAGGCCAAGCTTCTTGGTCGGATTTTTTGAAGAAGTCATCAACAATTCAAGCCAGCCCCCCACCCTACTTACGAAGCTCACTGAAGTTTACAAAATTTACGTAATGGGACCGGAGATTGTGACAACGCACAACAACATCTACTAGATATAAAGTTGCTATGCAACTCCTCTATCCAAGCCAGCACAAATTTTCTCTGGCTTCAAAAAATAACTGAAGTCAGCCCTATGCTGCTTACAAAGTTTCCGAAAATTTACAAAATTTACGTTAAGAAATTGTGTATGAACCTAAGATTGTGACAACACACAACAGCTGAAGAAGCTGTAAAATCAACACTCAGCTATCAAAGCCTATAGACCTCTTACCTCCCAGCTAAGCAGGTTAGTTGCATTAACAAACTCACTCACTTTTTTGGGAGCAACAACCTGTTGGGTAACATGCGCAGTAGCCGTTTCATGTTTCACCACTGTGCCTCCTAACTGCTTAAAACAAACAAAAAATGAATCAATAAAAAAATGTGGAGTGAAAGGAGAAACTCAGTGCAACAGCTTGAGAGAAAAAGAGGAAATGCCACATCACCAGTTTGTCAGTATTAATCAGCCCCCTTTTCCCCTACTTATTTCAAATAGGTAAGACAAAAAACTAATCAATAACTATTCATATTGAATTATGCAACTGAAAACCCAAACCGCAACCAGGTATGTCACTGTGTTTGGGAGCATTGTTCTGTCGTATGACCCATTTTAAGCCAATCTTTAGCTGTCAAGCATGGTCATACATTTAATTCCGAGCTGGACTTGATCTGCAAGCAGTTCAATTGAGGGTCGCGGGCCGGCTGTGGTCCCTGGACTTTGCTGGCCAGACGGAATTGACCTGGGAGGAAGCTGATAGATTCGGGCTCGGCGGATTTTGTCCACACCATTTTGTCTGATTGGGATCGCCAACCTTGAGAGTACCAGCAGGAACTCTAAAGCAGATGGAAAATTGTTGTCGTATGCTTGTCTCTTTTGTTCCCAAAACAACTGATTACAGAATCTGGATCTCCCTGACAACGGCCTTGGATCTGTTGACCAAATATTTCCTGGCTGGATATGTCGACAAAGGCTCTGCTCCCCACTTTCTCCCCTCCGTTCGCCCATCTAATCTGCTTTTCCAGAGCTGGCTGAAAGCTGCACAGACTGAACATTTTCCGTCAATGTTTCTGAACTATAGCTGTGCTGGTTTTGGGGGCCTGGATTCTTCGGCCCCCTTAAACTCACTTACTTCTCTGGCTAGTGAACTTGCTCTATGCAGAGGTTTTTTTTTTTTTCATAAACACCATAGTGTGTCACAGTGTTGATATAATTTGATGTTCTTGCCTTTTTCCTCATCTTCCCTTGCCTTGTGTGATTGTCAGTTTTTCTTTGTTTCTAAGATGGCGCCACGGCAGGCAGCCTGTTACTGCAACTCCACTGTTTTGAGCTGCTGTAATGTTCAAATTTCCCCACTGTGGRATCAATAAAGTTCTATCTTATCTTATCTTATCTTATCTTATCTTATCTTATCTTATCTTATCTTATCTTATCTTATCTTATCTTATCTTATCTTATCTCTCATATCTTAAATAGCTTTGGTATACAGAAGATGTTGTTTAGATCCAGTGCGTACAAAACAAGCAGAAACCATCATCCCACTTTCACTAAACATGGCACAGTGTTATATTGCAAAACATCTCTATTTTGGTGTCACCCATGGAGTTTTTTAAGCTTTATTTAAATAAAAGTGCTTGTATAAAAGTGCATGTGTGTATTCATTCAAGAGAGCAAAGGTCTATTAAGAGGCCTTTCCACCTGACTGGCCTTAGCATCGTCTCTATGAAGAACCTCTGCTTCCAATTATCCTACTCCTACCCATGGGAAGTTGACGGGCAGAGACAGACAGGGAGGTAGACAGTGAATTTGCAGAATGCTGTCTTCATGGGAGTTAAAAAAAAAAGAAAAGAAATAGAGACTTGGTGATCAGGAGATGGCAGCGGTTTGGAGGAAGGGCAGGAGACGAATCTTAGGAAGGGTGAGAGAGACACATCTGTGTGTGGGAATGTAAAACTCCCCACAAAGTTGAGCGAGACTGAATCAGTGTCAAAACCTTCTTCATCAGCCTCTGCACAGCTACTCGGGGATTTGTGCTCAACAACACACACACACACACACACACACACACACACAAATACATTTTCAATCATTAGAACGGTATATTGTGACATAACTTTGGGCTCTTCCCTTCAAATTATATGCATGTTTACAACCGTAAAGAGACTATACCCGGTCGTTCATCTTTTATTCGTGTTCGCTCAGTCAAAGTGCGTCTGTGTGTGTGTTCTCGTGTTGGAAAGTAAGCAGTAGTGCTGATGCAGCTGATATTTTCCCAGAAGGAGAGAAGAGGAAGGATAAAAAAAAGAAAAATAGATACAGCAGCAAGATTTTGATGGCTGAGTCGAGGAGAGACATTAGCCAATAAATGATGGGTGGTAAGAGAGAGCAGGAAGGCGTGCAAGGGAAAGAACCATAGCATGTTTTTTTTCTTTGTGTGTGTGTGTGTGTGTGAGAGAGAGAGAGAGAGAGAGAGAGAGAGAGAGAGAGAGAGAGAGAGAGCATTGTCTTCCTATACAAAACCCTGCGCACCTATAACTTGTCAGTGGTCAAGGCCAGAGGCTGACGTTCTGTTGTGCTTTAAGTCTCTACTGACTACCTTTCACAGCAACAGAAATGCTGTGAAGTGTAACACACATACACAGACACACAACCAAATGAATGGGTACTTTCAGGTCTACTTTTGAGAGAGAAAAAAAATCCTAAAATTCCACAGAAATGAAAACTGTTGCTGATAGGCCTAGGCGTGTCTATGAGCATGACTCATCATTGATTCTATTTACAGCAGGGGGAATAAAAGAAATCAAGTGGAGGTTAAAATGATGTTTCAATCCCACACGCACAATTTGTTTCCTACAGCTATTAGGATGGGTTTCACACACAGTTAGACTGGATTTCGGTCAGCCTTCTCATCTTTTTTTTCTTGTTGCTAAGCTATAATGTTCTGCGTCACTTTGCCCAAGGGCATGATCCGGCCTTGATAAAGTTGCCTTCAGCGCTCTCCGTTTCAGTTAAAAATTCTGGTGTTTAAAGTGGTAATCATGCTGCCTAACAGCACTGCAGACAAAAAGGCAATTTCAAAATGTTAATGACTGTTAAAGCGGTCCATGCAGTATTTAGCAGGGGTCTCGTTTTTTTTAGCACCTGTCCTTTTTAAGTACAGTATTTTAAACATTTTAAGTAGATTATCTTTTACCCCAATCTTGAAGCTTTATGCTTGCTTGAAGTTTCAGACAATAATTCACATCATGCATCCCATTAAAAAAGTATTGTGAAAGGCATGTGTAAATACCCTCTAATTATTTTTAAAATAATCCAAGTTGTTAGCCTACTTTAAAAAGTCTCTTCTTTTTTATTTTTTTTTACTGCTTGATGTTTAATCCCTGTATGCAGGTGCAGTTTCCGATTTCTTCTTTTTATACTCCTTCAACTTTTATTTTTGAAGCATTGAAGCTTGTAATAGT
>NW_013952690.1:345390-349285 GCF_001266775.1 Austrofundulus limnaeus
CAGCAAAGGTTTTTTTAATTATTTATTTTATTATGTTCGGTGTTTAATCCCTGCTTAATTATACATCTCTAACAAACATTGATATATCTGCTCTTTTCTTTCTTTTTTAATTTATTTATTTATTTATTACAATCAATTAGGCATGAATTTAATAAAAAAACAAAATCATCTTTCTTCCAAGACATTTCACACAATTAACACAATCATACATCTAATTAGCAGAACACCACCAATTAGTCTTTTTTTTTTGCAAAATAAAACCCTTGTAAAAGTAGATACTAATTACTAAAACCTGTTTTATTGTTGTATAGATCAGATATTCTCATTTTTTTTACCGTTTACACACTGACAGGCACAATTTTCAACACTAGCACTTTTACTTTTATTGTGTTTCATTGTGATGCTTGTCAATGAGGTGTTGTATAAACATTTATATATAGTATGTATCCATTTCAGCAAAATATGCTATCAGTATAGATTTTTACTTGGTCACTATCACAGATCTACCTTTCTGGTAACCTGCGGGCACATATCCAGCTCTGGATGCAAAGATGACCCATTGATGAATAAAAAAAGGGGATGAAAATCAACCAATATGTATGGGTGGTATATTGATGTATGGTTTAATCACTGTGCAATCAGTTAAGCAAAATGCTTTTTAATTTGTGCCACAGTGAATTTTATTGGCTGGCAAAGTGGTGAATTATGAAACAAAACAGACTATCTAGATTGGCTGATGATCAAGATGGATGGGCAAAAAGAGCAGGTGAACTGCTCGCACTCATTTCAGATCAGTTTTCATTTTAGTCCAATAAGATGCCTTCAGCTGTTTTTATCTGGTCTAGGATCAGTTGTGTTGCACGAATGAGGAATGAGCAGAATGTCTGGCAAAGCAGTGCAAAATGATTAATTATTACACGTGTCTATTTCTAAAGCAGATAAATTTATTTGGTGTTGTGAAAAAAGTGTACATATAGTTGTCCAAAGCCAGGCTGTTTGTTGGATAACTGAAAAAAAAAGTATTGCTGAAGTGTGTGTGTATATGTATCTGTGCCATATTTCCATTGGATCTGATTTAAAAAAAAGGTGAAATGATATAACAGCTGCAACCATCTGGAAATCTCATACACAGCTTCCCCCATATCACTCAGTTTATCAGTTTTAAGCACAACTGACATGTTTTTCACTTAAACAGTCTGATTCCTTCCATCTGTCTTGTGTCTTGTGAAGAAAGTTGAGCCGTGGCATGTAGAGAACATTATCATTTATCTGCCCGTGACATCACATGGTATTTACGGATCTGAGGTGACCCGTGAGGACGTGAGCGACACAGTGTCTCTGTTGCTAAATGCTGATGGTGGGGGAAATCAGCCGCAGTCAGTTCCATCAGAGTCAAAGAAAAGCAATGCCATTCACCTACCAGTGTGTCTTGAGAAAGGTGAGGAAGCAACAATGAAGAAAAAAAGAGTAAAACTTAAAAAAGGAAGCAAGAGTGAGAAGAGGAAATATTAGCAGACTCTTAAAGAGATTTAAACAGACAAAGTACTCTGGAGGAAAATAAGAATAACTAAATAAAAGTGTGCTGGTAGCTTGAATGTGAAAAGCAAATATGATGTGAAAACAACAGAATAATAAAAACAGAACTCAAGAGTACAAAAAGAAAATGAACGCTGTGATGGAAAAAAAAGAGAGCAATTTAAATTGTCTGAGCAGTCATGGAAAGCACTACTTTTTGCTCTTTAAAAAGACAGAGGCAGCGGAGAAGGACTAATTAGTCATGATTCTCTTTGCAAAACAGCAAACACACTCGCCATGCACATCAAAAGAGGGGTGTAAAAGACTGGCGAGGTGATGGAAAACTGTACAAACACTCTGAAGATAAGTGCTCCATCATCTTAAAGTAGATCTATTTCTTAAATCTAATTCTATCTAGGATTTGAAGTGAGTGCAGCGTATTGGCACACACATAGATTTACTTCTGCTGGCGTGTCTATCGTCAGCAAGTTTGTGTGTCTGGTTTATCTTCAGGCCATCAGAACTCCATTAACAGCATATTAGATTGTGCTGATGTTATCTCATCTTCCCAGCACCATAGATACCTACAGTATGAACTGTCATGGTAGGTTGACCCCAACTACTGTATATGATGCAACAGTCCAGAGGAATATTCTGAATACATTTTTTATATAACAATTTTTGGAAAATGCATGTTGTCTTACACCTTTCGTCAGACTTTTTGACTAAAATCAGCTCATGTTGAAATTGTTAGAGCATGTGTTCAAAATAAAATTTCAGCTACTACCACATCAAATTCTAGCTGTAAACTTTAAAAAAATTCTGAGTTATAAACATTTGTGTGTTTGCTGAAGTTGATGTGAATACGTTATAGCCATTGTTGGGTTTGTTAAGGTCAGTAAGCAGTGGAAACCACCTGAATGGGCTCAGGCTATTTTTTTAACACTTACAATAAGATTTAGAACACCCTTAGGGGCTCGACACACAGGAGGCAATGTCGCTCTCTCTCCATTCATTTCCAATGGAGCTTGTGCAATGAGGCGACAATCGCTCGCCTTCCTCCAGCGAAGGGGCCGGCGAAAATCGTGCATGTGAAATTTAACGCTCGTACATGTAAACGTACACACACGAGCTTGCGACGCTACATATGAAAGTTGAGAAATGTTCAACTTTTGGTGCTGTCACATGAATTTCATTGACCAACCAATGAGCAGAGAGTATGTTATACACTGCAGTTAGCTAACACGTTCACCATTATTTTAGCTGTCAAATCTTCCAATTTTATGTGACCCTTCACCAAGTGATTACTAAAAAAAGGCAGTTTTATGGGAATTTGTTGGTGCCAGGATGGAGTTATAAGTAAGATTTTCCTCATAAAATCGTATCCGCGTTTGTTTTTCAGTATCATTAGCACCCCCCCCACTGCAAACTTTTACAAGAAGCAGTAGAAGACCCAACCAAATTTTGTGAAGACAAGTGACCCAAGAACACGATTCGCAGCGCTGCCATTATAGCATCCCATGTGCCCATCCCAGCCGTCTCAGTCGTTGTGTCCTTGGGCAAGACACTTCACCCACCTTGCCTACTGATGGTGGTCAGAGGGTCCGGTGGCGCCGATGCATGGCAGCCCCACCTCTGTCAGTGCACCCCAGGGCATCTATGGCTACAGTGTAGTTTGCCATCATCAGTGTGTGAATGTGAGTGTGAATGGGTGAATGTCTGTTAGTGTAAAGCGCTTTGGGGGTCCGGAGGGACTTGAAAAGCGCTCTATAAGTTCAGTACCATTTACCATGTGTTGGGCTTCACCCTGGTTGTGATGACAGCCATTAAATGCTGTTGTTTGTCATTCTCCGTGTGTCCATTATGCAGACAAATTCAGGTAGTGGCTCTATTAGTTCAAATCACAGTGTGCAGTTTTGTTGTGTTTAGGCTTAAATAAATTAGAGAAAATTACATTAAAATCAACCAGAAGGACAGCAAAACATTGTGCTACAGTACTTGGAAGGAGTATTTATGTCACTTTCCCCAAGCTAAGATGCTAGCTATGACAGCTGGATTTGAGTGATGGAATGAGCTGAATTTGACCAGAACTAATATCTGCTCCAACAGTTTCATCAGAGGCAAAGACGAACACAGGACCACCCATCCCTGCATTTCCTGTCACTAAACAGGTACAATAAACTGTATGTTGTGTTTACTGTAGCATACTGGTAGCTTTACTTTTGTAACATTCGTGCTAGCCTCACAAGAAGTTCTACTGCAGTCAGTTACACATACTGTGATACTTACAAATAAAATAAACATCATTAACTTTCTATAAAGATGCAGATGTAGTGAGTGATAAACACACACACACACACACACACACACACACACACAC
>NW_013952690.1:349405-370771 GCF_001266775.1 Austrofundulus limnaeus
CACACACACACACACACACACCCCCACACACACACACACACACACATACACACACACACACAAGATGCAGCAAGCAAAGCTAGACATTGGTAAAACCTCCAGTTATTTTAACCGTTCCGTTCACTTTTCAAATACCTCAAATCCCTCAGATATTTCGGATTATCTTTCTTGTGACTCCTGAAATTGGATGTGTCAGAATTAGCTACAGAAACATATTTTTATGTTATGATATTACCTTTGCATCAATATATAATACATGCCAATTGTGCATTTATTTGAGATAATGTGTGGAAATATGGGATCTCATGAGTGAAGATCGTCATTGGCTTGGATCCAGAAGCTACTCAGTTAAAGACATGCATCCAGTGATTATTTGCTGAAATTTTCATAAAGTCTGCCCAAAGGTTTATGAGTTATTTTCGGCATTGATTACATTAGTTAGAGGCAAAGTTTAAAACAGATCTTTAGTGGTGAGTTCATAGTATGTGTTGTATATTGACTCCAAATGGTAATCAATTGTAGGTGTGTGTTTAATGATTACTTCTGGGAGTTTTAATAAAATCTGTTCACTGGTGCATGAAGTATTTTGCTCCATAAGCTGCAAACAAATGAACACACATACTATACAGGCAAAAACACCCCATTTCACCTTGGGCAGCAGATTATAAACAGGCAAACAGTTGAAAACATTCCTTTTCTTTTTTTGCAATCTCTTGACAAAAGTGCAAATTTTAATGACATGGGAAATTATCAAATGAAAGCATAATATGAATGTTAATGTTTCTATTATTTAAAAACTTCAGAACCCTTCACTGATCAAAACAAGGGTTCTTATCAAAATGAAGCAAAAGCAAAATAAATAAATAAATAAACTGATTGAATCCTCTGTTCATTTGTAACCCTGTCTGTATATCCATTAGTCAATTACACTTACAGCCAACAAATCAAAGCTAACAAATGAAGCAAGGTGACGTCCACACATCCCCACTTTGTTTTCCACTGCTCCACACAAATCGCCTCACAATAATCCTCAGGCAGAGCATAATTAGGGATGGAAAAAAAATACAATATATACACAACACTGTGTCCCTCTTGTCCCCAGCAAAGACACTAAAGCAGGAGGCATGAGATATGCAGGTGTTTACTCACTTGTGGAAATAAATGTATTTTTGTGTGTGGACAGAGAAATCATTACCCACAAGGTTAGTGTAAATGATGAAGGAGAAATTGAGAAAATATGGAAAAGACCAAACAGGAAACAGGATGAAAGAAATCCTTTGCTTAAGATGCACAATATCCACCGATGTGTCCCCATCACCCCTAATTTGTACTACTAGATATGTATAAATGTTCTTACTATACAGGTATAAATGCAGTTTTAAACACCATCAGCTGCAGCTGTATTACCACTCATTTATTCATCAAATTCTAAGATTCAAAATCAAATACATCATCTGTTTTACTGACTGCAGAAAACTGCTATATCAGAACAAAGGTAAGTTGGCTTCATGAATGCAAAGCATTAGGTCAGAACATCCTCCAACCAATCTGACTTCAATGACTGCAAAATAGTAGGTTGCTTTTATTAGAAATACTGAAGCAATCAGTCTAACATTGGCTACATAACTTTATTTTTATTTGTATTACTAACACACAATTTGATTTATCTAAATGTTTAAAATGTTGATAAATTTTGGTGTTTTCATTGTGTAGGCCATTTTTCTAAAAAGGAAGCCTGCCTCAACACCAGCCCCTTTAACAGAATGTGAGCATACAACACAATGAAACATCACAAAGTTATAAAAGGCCCATGATCTAGTCAACTATGCTAACTATTATTTCTTAAAAAAAAGTTGATAAGGTTCTCTGGATGTCTTCTTCTTTGCTAAAACATTTTGTCTCTTCTGCAAGATACTTTTTTCATTCTGAGGAGTTGCAGGTAAGCACATCCTTACTAATACCTTTGCATGGTGGATCAAAGAAAAGATGACCATCAGCCTAACGGCCAAGTGTTAGTGCCCTGACTACGAAGAAGAACCATCCAGAGGACCTACTTAACCCTTAGTGTTTTTTCTACTTAGATTATTGAGATGCCTAAGGATATGATAACTACACTAAAGCTGACCCTAAAACTATATTTTGTATGTTATTTGCATACATTTTATAATGGGATACACAATGGATGTTCAAATTAACTATTAAAAATAAAATCAAACTTAAAAAATATATACCCATGCATCTATCTATCTATGGTAAGTGGACTGTACTTATATAGCACCTCTTTATCCAATCAGGATGCTCAAAGCACTTTACACTGCAATCTGTGCCCTCATTTACCCATTCACACAGCACTCTACTGTCTTTCTACAAAGCTAATCTAGATAAATCAATCAATGGAGACTAATCTGTGCTTAAATCACATTCATACACTGATGGGACACGCATCCAAGGTGTTATGGCCTGAGGTCATTTGTTTTGCCTCTCTTGGCTCCTCCTGGTGGACCTTCTCTACAGATGGATTGGATTATTTGACTTCTCCTCCTCCAATCACAGAAGACACTCCCCTATATAAGCTCTGCTCTCTTGTTCACCAGGGTGGCTGTGATCAGTTTGAGTAGCTTTCTGGTTTGTCTTTGGGTTTTCATGAACATTTGGCCTTTGCTTTGTTGTATCTCCCAGGACTAATTTTGTAATCAGTGGGTTATTTTGAAGTCTCTTTCTCTTTTTAGTTGAACAAACTGTGTTGGTTTATTTTTATGGCAGACTTGGGGACTGCATTTAGTTGTTTGTATAGTTTTCTTTGTTTTAAGGTTCAAAGCTTTGCTGTTTTTGTTTTACATTTTTGTTTAATAAAGCTATTTGCCAGAGCTTAGTCCGCATTGTCAGTAGTAAGTTAGACTCGTTTCCGGTGAGAGTTGGACTCCACCAAGGTTGCCCTTTTTCATCAATTCTGTTCATATTTTTTATGGACAGAATTTCTAGGCGCAGCCAAGGTGTTGAGTGGATCATTTTTGGTGACCTTAGGATCACATATCTGTTTTTTGCGGATGATGTGGTCCTATTGGCTTCATCAGACTGTGACCTCCAGCTCTCACTGGAGCAGTTCGCAGCCGAGTGTGAAGCGGCCAGGATGAGGATCGGTGCCTCCAAATCTAAGACCATGGTCTTAAGACAGAAAATGGTAGCATGAGGAGGTCATGCTCCAAGTGAAGGAGTTTAACTATCTCGGGGTCTTGTTCACGAATGAGGGAATAATGGAGTGGGAGATCGACAGGCAGATTGGTGCTGCGTCTGCAGTGATGCGGGTGTTGTTCCGGTCTGTCGCAGTGAAGCGAGAGCTGAGCCAGAAGGTGAAGCTCTTGGTTTACCAGTCGGTCTATGTTCCTACCCTCATCTATGGTGTCGAGATTTGGGTAGTGACTGAAAGAACGAGATTGCGGATACAAGCGGCCGAAATGAGTTTCCTTTGCAGGGTGTCTGGGCTCTCCCTTAGAGATAGGGTGAGAAGCTCAGTCATCCAGGAGGGACTCAGAGTACAGCCACTGCTCCTCCACGTCGAGAGGAGCCAGTTGAGGTGGTTCATCTGGTTAGGATGCCTCCTGGACGCCTCCCTGGTGAGGTGTTCCGGCCATGTCCCACTGGGAGGAGGCCCAGAGGAAGACCCAGGACACGCTGGAGGGACTATGTTTCTCAGCTGGCCTGGGAACTCCTTGGGATTCCCCCAGATGAGCTGGGCCAAGTGGCTGGGGAGAGGGAAATCAGGGATGGACGGACAAAAGCTATTTTATTTAATGTTCCAGTGACTTTGGTTCACTGTTCAAAATAGTTAAGTGTATTTACCCATCTATTGAATTAGCAGTTCTAGTCAGCTCAGAAGTGAACAGGCCATCTTTACTTATTTAGAAAACATTTAGATGCTAGAAAGAAATAATATTCAAAATTGTCTAACTTAAGTAAAAAAAATTAACTGACCATAGCATAACAGGCAAATAATTGGTTCAATGTCAATGCAGAAAGGTTTTTTCCTGCCAATTGTGTATGTGTATCGGATTGAAAACATGGTATGCCACTGTTTTATGATGTACAAAGAAACTATAAAGTCAGTGAGCCCCTGTCAGCATTCAAATTTGTTTGCTTGTTGTACCTGAGCATTGTTGTTGTAATAAAGAATCCCATAGCTGTTAGACAAGAAAACTTTGTCTCTTGGCTACTTTGGATCTATTCATCTACCTGATATCTATCTACGTATATCTGGGTTTTAAGGCAGTTTTAATTTGGCAGTTTCAAATTTGCAGTTTTTCTTCTATGCTGCTAAACAGCTTACATAAGACACTGTACAAAGATGAGTCATTTGATAATCGCCCTGACTAGCATCAAGGTTTTGATTTGTTAGACACAAGCCTGGCAAAGAAGTGATCCACAGACGACACGGCAGACATGTCAGTAAAACCAGCGAACAAATAAACAAACAGAACTCAAGTACACTCAGCTGACAGCCAAGTACATATAGGACTTCTCAAGGAAATGCAGTTATTTGTCACTCAGTATAGACATCACCAAATCCATGATTCACTCTCGTTGCTGCCTTTAGTTGTATTTTTTTTCTTTTTTTCTTTTCTCTCTCTTTCTGTGACTCATTCACTGCCTTGCCTCCTTCTTATAAAGCTAGTGTTATTAATACTGCTGGACTTTACTCCACAGAAAACTACATGGTTGGAAACAGATTTTGATGGATACATTCTGGATACATTATGGATACATTCTGGATACATTATGGATACATTATGGATACATTATACAGCTATGGAATTATCCAATAGTAATTTAAATGACAGAGTCGTTTACGTTTCAAAGTTTGGTTAGCTGTGGTGGCCATTTTTCATTTGGTTCCTTATAAAGTATAATCATTCATAAGTGTGTATTCAATAGTGATGTGAAGATAAACCGAATGTGCACAATGTGACTGCATTGGTAGAACAGTTGTAGTTGTAGAATACAGTTTCAGTATTCAGGATCAACTCTTTTTTCCCCTCTACACTATTTTAAGTGATTTTCTGTGTCTTCTTGCGTGGAGCAAAAGCCACTAATAAAGCCCAGAACAAGGTTGTTCAGAAGATCTGATTAGCCAGTAGGGCTAACAGGAACATGGTGACCAATGGGGCGTCCAACCAATTCTATTGACTTTCTACCCATCACTTTGGCTCCTGTGTGAACGATGATCAAAGAGAAGCAGAGAGAGAATGAGATGGAGAGGAGAAAGAGAGAGTTTGAGGAAGAGGAGGGGTTATCAGCAGTGTTGTTTGGCTGTACCTTTGTGTGTGTTTGCACAAAAGAACCAGAATTAGCTCAAATAATTTTGCTATTTTATTTATTTATTTATTTATTTGTTTATTTATTTATTAATATTACATCAATAAGGTTTGATTTAATCTTAATTGTCTTAGTTTTTGCAGATCAAATGTTGATCAGTTATATATTTGCCCAGTCAATGTAGTCTAATTCATCTCTGGACCAAATTGTATGCAAATTCCTTTGACTTATTCCTGTCATGTATGACAGAATCAGTGACAGTACCTTCAGAGCAGAAACTGCCCGGTTAACCTTTGACCTCCCAATGACAAAATAAGCTCGAGTGCAACTGGTCACTGGCAACAAGTGTCTAATTATATGCCAAGCAAATCCTTTCGACACAGCATTGCTGGTGTGTACACTGGTGTGTGATTGTGCACTGTTGTGCTTTATCCATAATCGGGTTTCACAAGGTGTTTGGGTAACTAATTAAACTGCAATGCACTGTGTCTCCCTGGAATGAACAAGAGAGAGAGAGCAAGAGAAAAAGAAAAGGGTGAAATCAAAGGGAAAAGTTACTAAAGCAACACAAAAAATAAAGAAAAAACGACAATGTCAATAGAGAATTAAAAAAAACATGCCAGTAGATTTGCTTCAAATGGAAAACAAATGGTGCAAAAGGAAAGTATTTGACCTTCACAATCCTCCAGACTGCAGCTGAAGGAGATTTCTATTGGAAATGTGTTTTGGGGTATAAAACACAACGACTTCCTGTGCAACACAAATAATTTCATTTATTTAATCCTGTCTTTCATTCATTTCACTTTTGTAGTTCTGTTTGGTTTTTCACATCTACTTATGCAGAGCAGCCTGCAGCAACACTTCAAAGCTGAGGTTTTTTTTAATACTTATACGTGGACAAAATATTAGTTTCCCAAAACATTGCACAAACAAGTTAATCACCACAAACTTTAAATGTACATTTATTTCAAATGGTTTCTAAGGTTGTTGGTGAATGGACAAAGTTGTTGTCTCCAGAGTATCTATGACCCAGACAAGTTCAATGAACTCAAAACTGAACTAGTGAATTATTTCAAAAGGGAACAAAAACAACAACAACAGCTGTATAGGCAGCATGGACTTTTTTGACGAAAATAAACACCTCCAATTTTTCTTCTGAATTTGTGTGAAAACAAGAACGTCAGAAAAATGCTTCTGTACATATAGAAATGAAAATAATAAATATATATTGAGCAGTTATTACAAAACAAAACATGATGTTTCACAAATAACACATTCAAAGAAGCAACAGTAGCCACAAAACAATGTGACATGTAACATGAAATGTTCATGATATCTCGTATAAACTTGAAGTCATATAATAAACACTTTTTCATCTATTCTATGTCTGCTGAATGATCCCACTATATGCTCTCCACAACCCACACAATCATTTTGAATGTCTGGATAGTAGCAAATTTTGAAAACCTTCAGAGTGCAGGTCATATTGCAATCACCAAACAGACTATTACTTGCTATTTATTGTACCCCCAAGACACTTGTACTGTATACACCATCTACCAAGCTTCTCATGCATGCCTGCTTTTGCAGAACTTCCTTGGACACTATTTAGCAGCACTCTAGAAAGATGTAGCCATGCTGATATAATGCTTCCACCATGGGTATCATATCTTCGGCAGGTTGTTTTATTAGTTTTGTCACAATCCTGGTTGTGGCCCAGGTATGAGGCAAGTCCTGCCTTAAATTACCCACAACCAAGTTGTGCTGATGCATGGACCCCACATCATAGGAACAATCCCACACAACTTCACTCAGGCCACCACAATAATAAACCACCACACCTCAGCTACAGTTGTTTCATACAAAAACAAACACTGTGAACCTCTATAACAAGTGATAAGTAGCAAATTGCAATCTTAGTACATGCTTGAAAAGGTGGTACAGCTTGCATACAAACCAACAAGGTGTCAGAATTGAATACATTTGTACTTCTTATCCAACCACAATCCAATTTGCTCTATCCAGGAGACCATACAGTATGAGGACAGTTTTTGAACTAGAAAGGCCAGAATGAAATATAAAGAAAATATCCCCTATATTTTTTTTAAATGTAAGGAGTAGAAGGTACCGATAATTGTGTGAAAGTACTGATAACCAAAATTTCTACTTAAGTAAAGTAACTTAGTATGTAGTGCCCGACTTGACAGTATTAGGGTGCTGCTGGATTATGACAACAGTAAAGATTTGATATGCCATGCAACAGCGATTGGCTTGTGCCCCTTGCACATATTTAAACCTCAATGTGCCACATGTGTTTCACCTGCTATGTGTTCTAAGCCTGAGGTGTTGTAATTGGACATGATTTGTGACACGATTTGGATATGTTGCCATGCAAATGCGCAAAATGAATTCTATGCGGGGAGAAAAAGCATAACGTTCGCCTCCCACCATCTCTTTGTTAGGCCATGTTTATCAGTTTCTGTGATAAAATTGTTGGCTTTGTCTTGGTCCCTTCAGGGCTTTACATTCTCTACAAATCTGCCAAAACATAAATTGTAGCACAAACTGCTCATCCTCTGGTCATTGGGTTTTGTAACACAGGCAGTAATTACATCTATACAATAATTATCTGTTGATAAAAAGCTTTGTATCCAAACATTTTACAGCAAAATCACTCTGAGTCACTTAGATTTACCACAGTTTTTTTATATCAAGCCCATAATTAAAATAAAAGTTCACCAAACAAATTTACTCAAGTAGTATATTTAAAGTAAAAAAATGGAATTATGTTTATGTTTTTTTCCCCAAATCTCAGATTAAAAATCCAAACGATGATTATTACATAAGCATCACAAAACCTGAATTTGAAATGGTCACATTTTCTATGTAAACGCTTAAATGGCTCAAACGGCTGGCCTCCAAGAAAGAACAAAAACTGTGGTAAATGGTACAAGTCAATCAGAACCCAAGCGGAGAGCGGCTGAAAATGACACATGATTCTGATGGGGCGCATTGCCTCTTTAATCTGTTATTTTGGCAGGAAAACATTCCATTTCACGCTGCTGCTGAAGTGTATCCTGTTAAGAACATCGATAGACCTCGGGACGGGAAGGTGCCAAAAATGCAACACACACAATGCGAGATATAAAGGCTGTGGGACATAAATTCACAGGCTTCCACTTGATTATTTCTCTAATCTCGGGTTACTGGGCCTAATAAGTCTGCCTTCCAGGTGAGCAGATGCCATAAATCTCCACGCCGTTTCACTTTTTCACTCTTTTTTTTCTTAGCCAGAGATGATGAAAAACAAACTATCACTCTTCGTCCTGTTTTTACCAGTCTGTCGTTAACGCTGGCATTGATAAGTGGCAGTCTTCCCATTACCAGCCCAGACTCAAAAGGGCTATAAATCCAAAAGGTTTGTGTGTGTGCGTGCGTGGGTTTGTGTGCATTAATGGTTGCACATGCCTGAGTGAATACATCTGTCTACATATCTACATAGGGTATTTGTATGTCGACTAAGACACTTAATCATGAGCACCCCGCTCTAATAAAATTATGCAGCCCTCTAAGTAATATTTCTCCGACACACACTCAAAGCCAAAGACTCCACCTACTCATTTAGATGCCTGCTCCTTCCACAGATGTCACTCAGTGCGTTCGCAAGTTGATAAACACATACACACAAAGAGAGTGGGAACACTTTATGCAAACACACAATCAGCATATGAGAGCGTTCAGAACTTTTCATTTTCCAAAGTACGTGTTTTACGAAACTGATGCCCGAAGCCTTCACTGGGGAGAAATTATGGCTGTGGTGAACAGGCGGTGTCATAACAAGTCACTTGCTTTAACCCTGACCTGCAGTGGCTTGTTCCAGGCATGACTCATAACCAGACACACACATATTGTACATGTGACAAAGATGAACTCTAACAGGCCAAAAGCTGAAAGAGATTAAAGTTACAGCACTTATTGAAGTAATTTGTATTAGGGGCAGGCGTATTGATCTCAGTACCAATAATATCAATACCAAGATGCGTATCAAATCAGATTGATGCGTAACGTGATCAGTTCTTTTGTTTACACTTTTGCACAACATTTTCAAGAAAAAAAAGCTTTTGCCACAATCTAATCTAACTGGTATTTCTCTTCTGACCTAAAAATGATGCTTCAACTATACTTGGCCAAGTGTGACCAGCTGTTTTCCTTTCAACTTAAATAGATTAAAGAGGAAAAACAAGAGAAAAATAATTTTCTCAGCTTTAAAGTCAACAAAGTCACACTTAATATTTAATAATTACCTTCCTATATATTTTAGAGCTTTTTCATGAGATATGTTGCCAATGCAGACAAATGAGGACATGTACAGACACAGCAAAACGCAGGATCACCCGTTTGTTTTAGGTGACAGGGGAATAAAGCGGATGCTTCATTCTAACAGTAAACCTCTGGGAGATGAGTAGCATTAACTCCAAGGCGATAAAATAATATTACATAGCTGATCTCAAGCCAAATGTAAGTGCTATAAAATATTAAATAGCCATATATTTTTATGTGAGCAGCTGGAATATCGTAAGAAAAATGCTTCCCTCCCCCAAAGCACAGAAAAAAAGTCTGAAAAACCACAGAAGTAACCATTTTCCAATCCAGTGCCATTTATTTAGTGTTTAAAAGCGTGTGTGGGTGCCATATTCATTTTATTTGTATTTCAATAAACTTGATTTTGTTGATACTGATTCAGCTCACCGAAATGGGTTGTAAAGTAGATCCCCTTTGAAAAAACACCCACAAATTGCTTCCCTCTACACACATGTGCACATAATGTGCTGAGTTGACTCTAACGATGACACTGCAGCCTAACAGCTCTGAAACTTGACTGTTGCATTTGTACCACTCCCATCATATGCACTAGTGCTCCTTATTTAGGTCCAATTCTGCCCGTAGGCTGAAAATCTGTCCCCTTCATGCCTCCTCCCCTCGCCATCTACCCAACACATCCCAGGCTGCCGAGCTATAAGCCCCAGTCCTCAACCCTCCATTCAGTGACTCCATCAGTTAGAGGAAGGATTGTGGAGGGAGATGCTTTCACACACCCCAGTGGATTCTCCCTGCTCTGGGCCGTACTTGGTGTTCCTTTGACTGGCAGCTGCAAGGTGAGATGTGACACAAAAGTAAGAGAAAAAATTGATTTTTTTTATTACGTGCACTCGTGCACATGGTGACAGTGAGAGAGCTGGTGAAAGTTCAAAGTCTGGCTTACAGTCAACTTGCATTGGTTTTAGACATGAGATGCAGTGATATTCATAACAGATACAGTTCAGTTTTTATTGCAGTGCTGCCTGAGGGCCAGAAGATCACAAGTATCTAGTAATGTTCAGCTTTTCCATTGTGCACAGATTACTGTAGATTCTTGAAATCATTCGATGAAGTTATAAAACGATTAAATACTTGAAATCTCCCTGATTTTTTGTTGTTGAACAATACTCCAAATATGTTCCAATTTACAGTATTTAGTTTCTTTGCAAACTGGTGAACCTCTGCCCGTTTCTTACTTATGACAGATTCAGCCTCACTATTTTTATACCCAGTCCTCTTACTGACATGTTGCCAAATAAACATTTTTTTGCAAAAGGTTTGTCCAATTATTTCTTATTTGTATTTAACTTTTAGAGATTTTTTTCCCCTGACTCATCTTTTACACAATAGCCCAAAATTCTGAAACCAAGTTTTAGATGCCTTCTGGCTGCCTGTGAGTGGATTCTGAAAGGACTGGAGCTGCTCCAGTCCAGCTGCTTTATGCTGCTCCTTATTGCGTATGAGCTTATACAGTGCGTCCCTCAGTTATTTATGTATAAGATAATTTTGTTCATTTATACTTTATGTCCGTACATACATTTTCCTCTGCTTATCTGGAGTTGGGTCGCGGGGGCAGCGACCTAAGCAGAGAGACCAAGACTTCCCTCTCCCCATCCACTTGGGCCAGCTCATCTGGGGAATCCCAAGATGTTCCCAGGCCAGATGAGAGACATAGTCCCTCCAGCGTGTCCTGGATCTTCCTCTGGGCCTCCTCCCAGTGGGACATGGCCGGAACACCTCACCAGGGAGGCGTCCAGGAGGCATCCTAACCAGATGCCCGAGCCACCTCAACTGGCTTCTCTCGACGTGGAGGAGCAGCGGCTCTACTCTGAGTCCCTCCTGGATGACCGAGCTTCTCACCCTATCTCTAAGGGAGAGCCCAGACACCTACAGAGAAAACTCATTTCAGCCACATGTATCCACAGTCTTGTTCTTTTGGTCACTACCCAAAGCTCGTGATCATGGATGAGGGTAGGAACATAGACCGACCGGTAAATTCACCGTGATGGATTGGTACAGCGTCTGTATCACTGCAAACGTAGCACCAAATCTGCTTGTCGATCTCCCGCTTCATTCTTCCCTCATTCGTTAACAAGACCTCAAGATACTTAAACTCCTCCACTTGGGGCAGGACCTCCTCCCCGACCTGGAGAAGGAACTCTACCCTTTTCCGGCTCAAGACCAAAGTCTCAGATTTGGAGGCACTGATCCTCATCCTGGCCACTTCACACTCGGCTGTGAACCTCTCCAGTGAGAGCTGAAGATCACAATCGGATGAAGCCAACATGATCACATCATCTGCAAAATGCAGACATTAGATCTTAAGTCACCAAAATAGATCCCCTCAACACCTTGTTAATTTATACTGTTAACACAATATTGTTTTGCTAATTTCGATCTACTTTTGCTATTAGTTGCTTCTGTTTAGTGCCGGGGTAAGGGCTGGAACAAAAATCAAGGCTAGACAGGACAAATTCACAGCCACTTTTTTCTGGTCTTTGCGGTCATCAAAGGGCACGTAGACAGAGTAGGCCATATCCTTCGAGGGATGAACTTGGACACAGTCAGTGATGACACAAAAATTGCCTTTAGTTTACAGAAATTAGCTTCACACCTGTTTTTTTTTTTGCAATGTTTGCTTTATTTCTTAAAGCTCACCTATATGAGGTGCATGGCCACCAACCAGAGTTAATAAAGATAGAGTGATGTTTGCAGACATTTTGCAAAACCATTTGATAGACGAGTCGAAAGTTACTTGTAGTGTAATATCTAACAAAAAGCTACATGTGGTCCCAGAGTGGCAGGCTGCACACCCCAACCTGGGAGACATTTTAAAATGTATTCATGTGCAGAGAACAAAGGCAACCCTAATTCAACTAGCACGTTTTTCAACTTAACAAAGTACATCATTTTATTAATATACATTTTTTGTATTTAATTATTTTCTGGCTTTTATTTTCAGACCGCTGCTAATTTCAATAAGTTGTTGGCACGTTCAAACTAGAGTCTTATAGAAGCTACATGCTGCCAATCCATCAGTGTAAGATTTTCACTTTGGGAGATTACACCAGTGTCATGAGCAGATTGAATACATTCATTCAAATAAAGTATGTGGACTTCGTTCTGAATCCAGAGCTGAAGGTTTAGAATTAGGAAGTCTAAAAAATATGTTTCGGTTGAGTTAAATGGACACAAGAAATAAGTGACAACAAAAGATTTAGACTCAGTGTTGTCAGGACTATTGTTCAGTCAATTACTAAATATTTTATTACAAAGTTGTTTTTCTTTTTTTCCCTGCAAACACAAGGTTTTAAATTCCAGAAACAAATATTTTATTTTATTTTGTGGGTTATAGTGGTCACCACATCGACAATGAGAGCTCTGGTTTTACGCCAAACATCCTGTTACAACCTGGGGTCAAACCCTCTGCCTCAGGATTACAATGCCATGGCACAGACCACCGGGCCACAACAGTGACTACGAAATATCTACAAAACTGACTGAGTCAAAGAGATGTTTTAAATATCAGTGTGTTGTGGCGGCAATCTTAAAATAGGTTTACCTTAAAACTAATTAATTGTTGATGTGATGGTATGCAATGATATATATATTTTTTTAGTCAGAGGTCTTCAACAATGAGGTCGTAAATAAATTTTAATTTGACTTTTTTATTTTTTTCAAAGTTATGTTTAAACACACATTACCATGAATCCAACATGTAGCAAAGTAGTAACTGAAGGGTTACAATAATGTATTTCTGTCAAAAATGCACACATACTGGGCAGGTCATGCAACGCTATCATGGTTGATTTGGTTCACAGTAACTGGCTGAGAGCCTATTTGTGCTGGAATTGTTGCAATACTTCTACAACACTGCACCCCGACTGTCAACAACTAATAGCTTACAATATATGTATATAGAGGGGGTCCTTGCTCCATCTCTCCATCAGTTTGTGGGTCCCAGACTGAAAACCATTGAAGGCAACTGTACTAATGGTTTAATTAAAATCCTTCCTATGGTTCATGATATGCGTTGGTAGGAGATAGACCAAGTTGACTTCAAGAGTTAAGGGCTAAGTTTTGAACAAAGGCCTTGTGTAATTTACTGACATTTAAAATATGTAATGGGGATCACTTCCCGCTATTAGCCCACTAAACATTAACACAAAATGTGTAAAACTGACAGTAATTTTCTATGGTCTCTTAACAGTGGCAGCTATTAAATCAGGTTGACTCTGGATAAGTGACGCACATCCAGTGAATCCTTTCTGAGTGTTTCAGTAAAAATCTTCCAGTGAGATATTTTGCTAACAGACAAACGAACACACAAACAGAGGCGATGACATCAATGCTGACCTTTTGTCTTTGACAGGCTGGTGACACGAACCATCATTGTATAATAAATCTAACAGTTTGTTTTGTTTATGTGGGACTTGTGAATCGGTCGACAGGAAACTTTTCACCTTGGTGTTTGCTCTGCAGCAGTTCAGCCTTTTCCTGTGTGAAGCAGCCGCTAAAGACTGCCACGCATTTAAAGGAGACCAATTATGGGTCCTAGTATGTCTGTGGGCTATCCAAACCATGTTCATTCAATTTAATGCACAAAATAATTCTCAGGTAATAAAATTTCCCATTTTCTAGTTCTGCCTGCTCTGACTTCCGTTCAGAAGAGCTGTTCATGTTAATGAGCTCTGTTGGTAACGCCCTCCAAAAATCTGTTGACTTTAACTCCACCCTCCAAAGCCAGCGTTTACGTTAGCATGGCTAATAATAGCAGAAGCTCCGTTGTACAACCATATGAGAGACCCAGAGGCAGAGTTGTGGTCCCAGCATCTTTCTTTTTTTTTCTCCCCCTTCTCTGCTCTGCGCTCACTCTGCATGCTACCAGAGCAGGGAGCAGCAGCGGTCAAAATACCTCAGAAACTCGAACAAATAGGCTTTAACAAGGCTTTAATAAGCTAAACAATAGAGGTACATGAGAAAATGTGTTCATAACGAATGAAAATAAATAATTAAATTGTGTCCACGCCAATCTCGAGCCCTGGTCTCCCACTCTCTGGTCCAACACTCTACCCATTGCCCCATTGGAGGCTTGTTGTGAAATGAGCTGCGTATTGCACAACAACAACTGTGACAGCTTTTTATACTGAGGAGGTGGAGCCTCACCCGGGGGTTGCTAGGTAAGGTACTGAACTCAGGTTCCGGTAGGTTGTCGTACGGCTTGTGACATCACAAAATGACGGAAGTTTAAAACTCGTTAATGCACATTAAAAATATAATTACTTACAGTAAATATGCCCCTGGGTGCATTTTCTTGGTCCTAGGACTGTTTTTTTAAGAAGTACATACCCACAGTTGAGTAAAAAAAAATTTTAAAAAGTGAATTTTGCATAATAGGTCCCCTTTAATATATGGAAACACCACGGCCATCCCTGGACATTCAGCGCGCTGTTTAATTATCAGCGACCCAGCAGCCTCTGCAGCGTGCGCCTACAAATTATGACTCCCATCAATGAGTAATAATTCTTTTTTTCTTTATTCTAATCCGTCGCAACCGCTTTCGAAAGTTCCGTCTGCCTCCCAGGTGTCAGTTGTGATCAGCAGTTTAATGAAGAGCTGCATCAACACACTGACTCACAAACGCTTCGTTAAAGGAGCCACTGTGAGTCACAAAGCATCTGCACACACACAGACTCGCCCCTGGGGGCGGGTGTGTGTTCACATGTTGAAACACACATATTTGTCTAATTTGTTTGAAGTTGCTGATATTTCCTCGGCTCATTTGTGACAGCAATAAACAAATAATTGGGTAAATAAAGAAATCTAAAAGAAACTGCTCAGGGAAAAAAATCAAAGGTGACTGCTAGAATGCAGAGAACTGAAATCCATTCATTTTTGATGACTTCATGAGATTAAAGGAAATTCAAGTTTATGGTCTATAGCGCGATATACATAATAAATAAAAACAGTATGCGAGTCATACAATGTAGAATACTAAAAAGGAGATGAGATATTGAAAATAAAACGAATGAAAACGAAATGTGAGAAAGAAATTGGAAGAAGAGGAGCAAAAAAGACAGAGTGAAATTATTTTCGACACAAGTGGGAGATGAGAGCAAATAGAGGAATGGATTATCAGCTGTGCATCTTGGGTGTGTGTGCATTTGTGTGGTGTCTGTTGGAGGGTTTGTCAGGGGGAAAAAAACACAAGTTCATTCCGACTGCGGGAGTTGATTTGCAGCCTGTCTAGGGTTGCAAAATGATAGAACCAGAAGTGTTTTTTTTTTCTTAGAACTCCTCCTTTGGACGAGAAACTTGTCAAAGACAACAGAAGCAAAATCTGAAGAGGATCAGTGTCGCCTTTATTCTCTTTCTTACATCCCTCTTGTTTTTGTCTCATTCCTTTCCCTTAGCCCCATTTTTTTCTGTTCTTCTCTCAAGCTCAGTCATCATTCTTTCCTCTCTTTTTTATTCAAAGCGCTCTGTCTGAGAGCTTCTCTCTGGTCCCGCTGGAACACACAGCAACACCCAGAGGTTCAAACATGAGAAGAGCTGAGGAGGACAGCGTAAGACCGATCCATAATGGATTTTACCCTCTTTCTCTTTTATTCCTTTCTGCAGGGGGAGATGCAGTGGAGGCATTGCTGGCATAAAATAGGGGAAAAATACGAAGAAGATTGGGGCAAAGAAAAGGTACCGAGGATACCAGTAGAAAAAACAAAACATTAGTAACAGCAACAACTTGTTTTAGGCTTTCTAGGTGAAAGTAGGAGCTGCATAGTCGGATTTAAACTTATGTAACTAAAGGCAAATATGTTGTTATAGATTTTCATTCATTAAGGACAAGGGGATTCCAAACATTTCAGAAGATGAGGCAACTTTTTTTTTTTGAAGAGATCTTAGCTGCTTTTGTTCGTTTGATCAATTTGTAACCAAATAGAAAAGAGCCTACTGACCAGTTGGGTGACAGGGGAAGACAATGAGAAGCAAAATATTTTCAAAAATTGATAAAAGAAGTCCAGTCAAATAAAAAAAAAACAAGAAAACATTTTAGAACTATAGAATATTAGTGTGTAAGTCAAATACCTAAAAGAGGACTGCACTATATTTATTTTAGACAATTACTGTCTTACCTTGAGATACATAAAAGCTGCTAACAAAAACAAAAATCTGGTTCACAAGTAGCAAACTGGCATAAAACACTTAATTTTAATGTCATTTAATTGAGTGTCTGATGTCATTTTTTATTATTATTAATTATATCACATGGGGGCAGCGGGCTGAAATGTAGTATCGTTGGTGTGATACTGCATTTCAAGAGAACACAAACTGAACAAATTCATTAATTAAGTAATTTAAAAAAATCACCAATAGTGTCATTCCCCATAAGAACTACTGTATGAGATTTATCATTGATTTCTCCAAACTGAGAATACTCTAATATTTGTTTATCACATGTAACTAATTACATGTAATACTGGATAGTCCCAAGCCCAGCATTAAAAAACAACTTTAAAAAAGAGAAAAAAAGACTGATCATTTAACTTGAAGACAGGACTAATGGATGCAAATGCAGACACAATTCATGCAAATTGCAGAGCCTGAGCCTGATAATGAATAAACTGGTTTGACCAGAAATGAAACATTTCTAAATGTCGCACTTACTTCCTTGTCATTTGGAGCAACACTAATTACATTCAGGTGTGATCAAAGGTTTTCAGTAAACATATAATGCCTTTAAATCCTTATTTTACATGTTTGAATCATTCAGTTGGGGTCTGCAGTGGAACTGCAACGCTTGGATCTGGTTTCCTCCTCACTGTAACTCCACAAGCCCCTCTTTCACATCTTTTACAAGATGTCTCAGATCAACTAGTGTCGAGGCTGTCTCTTTAAATCCAAGCAAGGTGCTGCACTCTCTGCCTCAGATCAGTTTGTTCCTTCATGCATGTGACCAAAAAAAAAAAAAACTTACTTAATTCAAATTGTCTGCACTACTAGAAACTCCAAGCACACACCAAAATGCATTTAACTGCTACAAAAGTGCATGTTGCATGATACGTGTTTTTCTTTTTTAAAAATTGTAGCATTTTCAAGGATGAGTAATAACAAAATACTACTGGATGAATTTTCTATAAATACAGTTGTCTTTATGTTTATCTTAATAGTAGATGTGTCCTCGAGTGAGGAGTAAACCATCTGTAACGCAGCTGCACAAAAACAACATAACTGTTTGCTGATCGGACCAGATGGCACACCATATATAACCTGGGAAAACTCTACAGGTGAAGTTTGTGAACTCTCGCACAACATGTTTTCTACTTTTCTTAGACGTTCAAACAAAGAAACTATAGTTGCCATGCTTGTCATTTAAAACAAACTCCAAGCAAACAGTATGAGTTTTGGTTCTGCTGGCATCCTTTCTTTGGGTGTAAAACTGGTGCTTGTACTTGATGGTGAGAATGTTGATTCATAGACTGTTTGAGCCTTCACAACCAAGTGAGTTTTATCCCACTTTGCACATAGTTCCAAAGCAAAAAAAAAAAAAAAAGAAATCAGTGAATCACCTTGAAGGGTGTCACACAGTCATTCTGGGTTTAGTCACCAACAGATTTGCTGCGGTTGCCTCTGGGTGCATTGCTAATATCCCACTTTAGTTTTATCTCCTTTTTCATCAATAGCTTCAATTCCAAGTGACTGCAAAGGACACGATCAAGTTCATGTGACATCTTGCATCGTAAAATCATGAAAGCGTCAAAGCAGAGGTGTGTGTGTGTGTGNCACAAACACAGTTTATTTACCTTGTCCGCAGGTTTCCAGGGCTGGGTGGCCCATCATATACAGACAAAATGTCAAAGTCCTCCTCCAGGGCGAAGCCTTGAAACACCAGTTGTATCCGGTTATGCTCCGCTCCCACAATCACCCACGTGCAGTTAGCATAGTTAGGATAACCGTAAGGGTACCCAGGACTCTCTATTGTCCCATTGGGGCTGTGTAGTGTGTAACTGCAGTTCTGAGCTGGAAGAAGAATAAGAAAAACGACAAAAAATTATTATTTAAGGGCTAAAGATAATGTCAGAACAGCTAGATGAACAAAAAAAAAAGTGTGCATGTTTTCTCTGTGTGAATGGAAATTACACAAATGCACCCCCACAGTCAAACAGTTTGGACCAAGTGCGACAGCATCCATTATCACCTACTGCGTGCAGCATAAGCCATTAATATTCTAGTGCTAAATGGCTCACTCTCTCCCATGTTTCCTTACCTTTTACCACCTTCATCATCACACACTCACTCACCGGCCTCTTCTACCACATTAAAACAACAGCGCCCCCATGTTAACACATGACACAGCTTCAAGTAGAATATGAGGAAACAGGATGGGGGGGGGGGAGTAGACATACTCGAGTGCTGGTGTCATTTTCTTCTTTCTTTTTTTTTTTGAATCCCATCTATAGAGTCTTGAGTTTAATTCTGATGTTGCCATTTATCTGTATCGGCTTGTGCAGCACGGGTGTGTAAAGTCTCAGTTTCGTGTCTGTTTTTTCAGTCTCACAGGAGCTGGGGGGTGACGTAGGGTGGGGGGGACGATGTGCTATTGTGCGAATGAAATTGTGCAACTTCCACGTCTTGCACATTTGTATTCCTGCACAGACAGGGCTCTGTAATTGATGTAGACGGTGATTTAATCTTGTTTTTTTTTTGTTTTGTTTTTTTGTTAGTGATGGTTATCTCCTCGAAGCAAAAAGCGGTGCAAAGTGAAATCTAGTTTTTGACGTCTGTTACAGTAAAATGGAATATGAGCAGTCAGCTGTCAGTCTGTCACTGACGGGTGAAATGAGCATACAGTCTGTTTTTTTTTTTTTTTTGAGAGAGAAATGTAGCAGAATTGTTGTATTCCTAAACACAGTTTATTATTGTTATTATTATTATTATTATTATGATTATTATTATTATTATTATTGTTATTTTTAATTTAGTAAATCTGTATCCTAATGCAGGTGTTTTTCACGGTGGAGGCCACTGCCAGGGGGTGCTGCATGGAAAACTGGAGGGAAAATAAGAAGACAAAAAATAAAAAAATCTAATAAATATTTTTAAAGCATTATCATACATTCAAATCTGTTTTCAAGTTATTTAATAATGTAATTTATAAAAATACAATGAAGTGTCAGAGAGCTTCAGAGAAGTTTGATTTCTTTTGTTCTGTTCTTTTTGTCACAGTCTGTAGGAAAGTTGCTTTTTTCTGTGGGAATATAATGTTTAAAACATGTTAATTAATACAATTATTATGCTTAACAAATGTAATAATTATTGAATAGTGAATAAAAGTGAGAAATATTCTAAAAGTTTATGTTTCTTTGCGTATTTTATAGCATTGTTTGTGGGTTTGCAAGGGGGCTCCCCAGCCAGAAGCTAATAGTGTTTCGGGGGCCATGGCATGGAAAAGTTAGGGAACCCCTGTCCAAATGCATATGGTTTAGTTCTTTATAATCTAATAATTATTATGCAATATAGCTTTACTGAGATTAAGTGCATAAATAGAGAGTGTCTCAAACCTGTATAATAAAATAAATAAACGAGTTTTACACAACTGGGTGTATGTGATGACTTCAAAAACACTGTATCAAATGAATTTAGTCTGACCTTTATCAAAAATATAAAGACACAAAATTAAAATAAAATGAAATAACCAAATCACAGCTGTCAAATCTGATTTACCTCAAAATGCTTCCAAATGTTTCCTCCTAAATATGTTCGTTGGCTGAGAAATCTACACAGATTACTAGATATTAAAACAGGACAACAGATAAAGGACCACTTCCAAAGTCCCCTTAATTCTTTAAATAACTCTAGCATCTCTTGAATGTTTGCACATTGCCTGCCAATTTGCATGCCAAAGTTTTAAATTAAGATTTCACCCAATTTGTTAGCACTCAGAGTGTATGATAATGATAACTCTCAGCTACAACCAACCAGTTTTGAGCTCAGTATCTGTCAAATGAAGGGGTCAATATGCCTTTCTAAGTGAGTTTCGATGTTTGATTAACTTTGACAGCCATTTTATTTCAAGATGACTGCAAAACATAATCCTGTGTTCATGTATGTGCAAAGACTGCTTTCTGAGAGTTTTAATACATTGTGTTCAATAGTTAGTGAAATATTTTAACAGACAACGTTGACTTCATCAGTTATTAACAACATTTTAAGCAAAGCTGTCACACATAGTGTAGCACTCAGTGCATACCAGATACTGTATACTAAAATTAAGCTCAATGTCCATAAAATTAATTATTTTTGTATTAGCAAAACAAAATTAACAAGTTATACATGGATATCTTAAGATACGTTTCAGAGGGTTTCACTAAAACCTGTCTCATTAACCTGTCTAACAATTAACCACATATACAGTACATTATTACCTGACTTTTATTTTGGCAGGTGATGATACATAAAGCATAAGACCATCTGCTTATTTATTATTTAAATAAGCAGATAATCCCTATAGACTGAAAAAAAAAAAAAACAAGTTCACCATTTCTTTTTCACACCATTTTTTAAGGTTTTATCATTTTATGGAAAGAAACACAAAACATTTTTTTTTATCCTGAACTGCAGCTGAAGAACATTATGTGACAAGCAGAAAGACACACAGACACCCCACTACCACACACACACACACACACACACACACAC
>NW_013952690.1:371561-380583 GCF_001266775.1 Austrofundulus limnaeus
TATATATATAAACTTTATATCAGGCATAGTTGACTTAGTCTGTAGAATAATCACTCATCACTCTAGTTACTTGTTCTGCTCGTTAATATGAACAGGTGTTCCTCGTTGCTGTCAGCAGATGTTGGCAGGTATGAGGTAAACCTCTGGTGTTCTGTTTTAAATAAATTGCATTGTTAACTATTTTATTTGGACAACTTACTTTCTAAATATTACACCACCACATTTTGTAACAATTGCCGCAAAATGTAATAACGTTATTACACAATGCATTGAAGTCTTTTATTACATTTTATGCCAGTTATTACATAATGTGGTTTTAGGGTGATATTATTACATTTTGAAGCCTGATTTTATTACATTATTACATAATGTGCTGTTATTACAAAATTCGGTCTTACAGTGCCACATTAGTGTTTAATGATTTTGCTGGAATATGCTGGAATTGATTTTTTAAAATTGAAATGGAAAAATCAACAATAAAAGCAAAAACATAAAATAAAAATTAAAAAAAATCTAGCCTAAACATATAAAAGCAAACTCTACCTAAAAGCCAAAAGTGTCAAAATGTAAGCTAAAACCTAAAAGTGGCAAAAAGCTATGTAAAAATATAAAAGCCCCAAATGTCTTGTGAAAACCCAGTAGAAAGTTAGTATAATGTTTCAAAAGCCTAGCTGAATAATCTAAAGTAGCAAAAAGCAAAAATGTAAAAATAGCAAAAGACTGGCTAAAAGTTTTACAAGGCCAGCTAGATGCTAAAAGTAGCAAATGCATAGCTAAAAGCAAAAAGTACCAAAACACTACCTAAAAGCTAAAACTAGCATTAGGTTATCTAAAAGCTAAACGTAGTAAATTGGCAGTAGAAGTCTAAAATTAGAAACAATGTTGCTAAAACAGTAAAAGGCTAGTATAAACATACCAAAACGAGACATGGTAGCATGGTGGTTTAGTGGTTAGCACTGATGCCTCACAGCAAGAAGGTCCTGGGTTTGATTCCCAGTTCAGACACAGGGTCTTTCTCTGTGAAGCTTGCATGTTCTCCTCATGCTTGCGAGGGTTTCCTCCCACAGACCAAAAACATGTATGTTAGGTTGCCTTCAGGCCCAGGTCTCCCTTTCAGAGGAGATCTGTGATCTCAATGGGGTTTGCCTGGTTAAACAAAGGTTAATGAATAAAAGTAGTGCATGTATGCTGAAGCAGATTTATTTATTTATTTATTTATTTGTAATAAATTGGGGAATGTTCTTTCAGCGTATTCCAATGTAGAAAATGTGTGTAAATATAATCAGATACTTTAAAAGCATAAAAGCTTAGTCATGGCCACAATGTCCTGAAAGAGCTAAATGTTTTGATTAATAAATGGCTAAAACAGCAAAGTCTGCATTAGTTAAGACTGCAAAAAATGTACAAACAATAGCAAAATAACTGAATGCAGAATCAACGTTCTCATAAAAAAAGCTCAAAAACTATTTCCATTTGAATTATTTGAATGAGCTCTGCAAGTGAGTATGCAACCCTCCTAATTACAATCAGCACTAATATCCAGGTAAAACCCTGCATCCTTCTCCCCCTGCTTGATTTTGAAATGCACGGCCTGGTCAATAATCCCCCCATCATCTCCTTCATTACTAAGCTTCTGTCAGACAAACACCAATCAATGCCTCATACAGCGGCTTGACAGCAGAGACTGATGAGGGTCAGGGTTGACTCTATAGCTTTTGTAAGTTGGCACTGAGTGGAGTCCGTTGGGCAATGCTGCGAAACAATACCGGGGCGAGTTGTTATTAATCGTTTTTCAGAACGGAATTGAACCACTAGTGGAAATAAATGGAACTCTAATTGCTCTTGGGGTGCAGCTTAAGTGAAAACACAGAGCAAAATTGGAAAAAAAAAAGGGGGAAAATGAATAAGAGAGGATTATTGCAACAGAGCTATGAAGCTTTTGTATTGTTACAAGTCAGGAACTAAATCTGTAAATCAAAGAATCAATACATTTATAAATCAGTTAAAGGCCTTGCAAGTCTTTAAGGGATACATATTTTTATGTGAGAGAGGGAGAAGTAAAATCATCTTACTTTAAAACCACTAATTTTAGCTCAATATCTTTAAAGTTGACTGGGTAAAAGCCATTTTTTAAACGTTTGCTAAGACTGATCAGCTTTGGCGGTAATTGCAAATTGGGTTACATTTAAATAATAATTGTCTATGCACATTCATAAGTTACTTTCTGGGAGTTTTACTTAGATCTGTTCACAGGTTGAGATTTTTTTGGTAACTCTGTAGAAAAATGTGCACACATACAATCAATCTAGAAAGAAAAGTCTAAGACATAAGTCTGTTTCCAGCAACAGTAAGTTTTATTTTCCTATCAAGGAGGGAAAACTGCTTCACGTCTTTCTGACTTTGTGTACAGCTGCCCAAAGAAGAATGTTTCCCCACCGTGAGATGCAAGTGAGGTTAACCAAGGCTGTGCAACTCTTGGCGTTCTTTGAAAGCCCAGAGTTTTTGATTAAGTAGATCCTTCACTTGCGGCTCGGTTGAATTATTTAAGCCTCGCCCAGGGTGCATTATGAAATTAACTGCTAGGAGCTGGTGACCTACTCTGGAGCTCCTCTTCGTAAATCTGCAGGGAAAAGCCCATCCAACAGTTGACCCCACTGACAAACCATAAAGCCCCCCACACCCTTCCATAAAAAGACTGCTGGCCACGTTGTTTCAGTCCAGCTTAGACCACCGGCAAAGTAGAAGGTCATGTTTTCTTGGCTTGAGCGAGTTCAGGTGTGCCATTATGAATATGGAACATAACGGTGCAAATGCTGCTTCAGCAATTAGGCAAATTGCTGTCTTATTTTTAGTGCTTAACATATTTTATCTCACCAAGTTTTTTTTTTTTTTGAGTGAAACTGTTTCCATTGGCTTACATCAGAATGTTTGACTATACTAGCTGCCTGCAGATGATCAACAAATATGTTGCTCGATGTAACCAGGTGTGCCGAATGAGTGTATAAGGACAGGAGTGACATTGCCGGGCGCAGAACTCCAGGTTTTTACATGCACCTGTCCGTGCGCATGTGGTTTTGTGTGGCCGCTATTGTTTGCTTTGCCAGGGCGGTTGTTTAGTAGCAGACATACAGGGCCAAAGTTGTGCACTGTGACAGTGTGATGAATTGACGGTCGCTGTGCTGCACTCAAGCAGGGACAGCAAGCCCCTCAGAGTGGAGGAAGGAGACACAAGAAGAGACGAAAGGCGGACCAAAGCAGACGGCATGCAAAAAAAAATAAAAAATGAGCAGACGGAGAACAGAGGAGGCTGGATGGATGGATGAACGGACATGTGAGGAAATAGATCTGGAAGAACTGCTGTGAGTACAATGTTAGAAGCAAGAAGAGGAGGCAAGAAACAAGCATGAAAGAAAAAATAGCATAAAAGGGAATGAGAGAGAGAGAAGATAGTGTCGGGTCAAAAAGAGTAAGAGCAACAGACAGAGAGGGTGACTGAGTTGGTAAGAGGTGAAGCTCTATATATAGAGAATACATTTTAGAAAAACAAACATTTTTTGCTGAGGTTACAGACAGAGGATGTGACATTCATAAAAATGAAGAAAGATTTATCTGCACTTTTAGTAAAATTAAAAATATATACTTTGTGGAATATTTGTGTGCATATTGCTAACAATGGGTTGTCAAAGTATTCACACCTTTTAGTAGTACTGCCAGTTTTTATTAACATTGATGTTTCACATTTAACTTCAACTAAACAAACAAAAGAAAGATGTCATGTTCCTTGTCCCATCTCTATGGCTGAGCACCACCAGTAAACAGTAACTGTGTTCTATGTGGTATTTTTTTTACATAGGGACATAATTTAAACAAGTTTCAACTTGATTAGAACTGATAAATCTATTTAAATGTTCTAGTTTATTATTATTATTATTATTATTATTATTATTATTATTATTATTGTTAAGCTAAGTCAGCTCATGGTGGTAATAACATTTTTTTATTTTATTTAATTGTAATTTTTTTTTTCTGGTAAAACGTGGTTCTGGCAATATTTTTTTTTTCTGCTTGGCCTTAGAGGAGTTGGAGGCTTTTTGCTCTCTCTCTCGAACCTGTCAATCCTTCCCTGATTTGTAGCCTTTTCTCAAGCCTTTCTTCTACCCATCATCCAAAAACAAAAGGAATTATGGATTTGGTTAACTGGTCTCTGAATGCAATCAACACTATTTTTCCCACACTGAGATTGAAGCGTGGGCAGCGCAGCTGTCCCAGTGGAATGGTGGCGGCCGGGCAAGTTTCTGGTTCTTGGGGTTGGAACTTCATCTGTTTGGCGCCGCTTTCCATTGAAGACGTGGAAGATCTGTTCACATTTGGGTATGTGATAACTGGATTCCTGCTGATCGGCTGTGGAGGAGTTCTGGCTTATCGGAAATTGAAAGTGATCCTGACAGCAGTCCGGGCCTGTGAGAAACTGTCAGGAACCTTGGATGGAGCCTCCTGCACTGGAAACGCACATACTCAAATGTTGGGAGATATAAGTCGCAAACTGGACGTGATTCTTACGAGAATCACAGTTCAGCTGCATGCCTGTGAGGAGTAAGATTACACCTGGGTGAAGTTTCAGACAAAAAGAGAGGTGAGACTTTTCTTTTCACCATCACAGAGATGCAGTTACAGACTTAAGGCAGCAAGAAAATGAAGGCTGCTTGTCGCAAAACAATTATGTTTATCTTTTGGATCCCTGCCGCTGCTGACCTTGGCTCGGCAGTCATCAAAACTCCCTGGATGACACATGAAACAAAGGCTTGACTCCCCATCCCCTTCCCGTATCATCCAAGGGTGGATCATTCTGAAAGCCACGATGGGTGGGGACAGTGAACTGAACTCTGGTGATCTGTGCTTTGCTTGATGACAACTTGTTTTGGACTCTGGAGGTCTTTGATTGGTTCCAGCATGGAGTATTAACCTGAAACATCACAGGCTCTACTGAATACCATCCCATACCATGTGTTTGACCCCCAGCCCCCTCCCTTCCTTCGCTGCCTTGCACTGTGCGAGTGTTTTTTTTTTAGCGTATGATCCTGTGTTTCTGTTAACATAGGATCAGAGCATCTTTTTAAACTCATCTTTCCTATTGTGTGTATTCCAAACTGCAAAATGTAGCGCGGTCATGTTGCGAAAGACCTGTACATCCATTCTCTCCAATGTTTATGTATGTGTAATAAGAGTGGGTGTTCTGCAAGTTCCTAGTCTGTGTTTATCACTGACATTGGCAATCAAACTGATTCTGATTCTGATCATGCTGTGGGGATGTTTTTCATCAGTAAGGAGTGAAAACCTGGTCAGATCTGAAAGTACAATGGAGCAAATTACAGAGGAATTCAGGAAGGAAATCGCAGAAAGCACACAGCTAATGCAATGCACTACAGTAGTTAATGGAAAAATAGTCCAAGGTTCTAGAACATACCAGTTAAATTCCAGACCTGGCTCCAACTGAGACTCTTTGCCATGATTTAAGGATTGATGGAAACAAGTTTCAGCTGTTCAACCTTAAGTAGTTTTATTATGAGGAATGGGCAAAATGTCCAGAGACTAGATGTTCTAATGTCACCCAATTAACCTTTTTAATGTTTTTGTTAAATTGATTTTTACATTCAATTTAAAATCCAAACAATTTTCAGGATGTACAGACAAAATACAGATAAAGCCATAAGGGGGGTGTAGCATAAATACTGTAGGCTACTTTTGCAACCCACTGTGTGAATTTCTCACATATTTTTGAAAATGTTGGCAATGCTTCACTGCAGTGTCTATAGGGTTTAATGTGCGATATAAGTGTAATATCAATTGCAGCAACTATGAATGGAAGGACATTTCATCTCAGTAAACAAAATCCCAGCATCACTTTCTTATAATACCATAAAGACGCAGACAATAGGCAGCGGAAATCTTCTCTCTAGACACCATCTTTTTATATTCGTCTTCCTTTGTCCCTTCCTCGTCTCTGTGTCGTCTGCTCATTTATGATTCAAGTTTGCCTTTGGACAAAAAAGGCAAAGACGTTAGAGACCATCCTGTTCTCGCAGTCAATAATAGAAGCGGCTTGCATCTTGTGTTGTGCAAGATGAATACAAGGGAAGACAATGAGTTGGATTGTTTGAAGTTGGCATTATCATGGATACAAAATGACTGCAGGATTGGTATTAATGTAAACCTGCAGCCTAAAAATGATAGGAAAAACATACGGCAGAACTTCCACTGGTTGTCTGATTTTGACGCAATTGTCAGCAAACGAGCAATATTTCCAAATAAAACTTCAGAGAACATCACCCTTTTAATGATTAAATTAAGACATTAATCCAACTTTCCCCACCACATAGCAAAGGAACTCTATTTTCAGCTCTTTTTTATTGTTAAGAAAACTCATAAAGATTGCATATATGTGATCCACAGGGGGCAATATTCACAGAAAATAAGCACCCCGTTTGAGCAGATGTGGAATAATTTCCAGCCTAATAAGCACATCCCTTTGGGTTTTATCGAGCAACAACAAAGCTATCAATTGTTACATCCAACCAACCCCTTGAGTAAACTTCAAACAACCAAATGTTTGGTTTATATGTGTGTGTGTGAGTGTGTGTGCACCAGTAAGTGCCTCCTTGGTGGGAGGATAAACCTTTTCGCTCCATAGATCCTCTCAACACAACTATTTGTCTCCTGACGTGTCAACGCATACCCCTGCCTTGACCGCATCATAACCAAATTAACCTCGCAATGGCCACTGTAAAGAACCCTGCTTTATGAGACTAATACCAGCTTAATCTCACAAAAGCATGTTCCACAAGATCTTGCAGAAATGAAATCAGAATTAATGAAACCTCCCCTCTGGTCATGAATGTGAAAAGAACTTGTCAGATTTCTCAAAATAAAGTAATTTATTTTAGATATATGACAAGNATGTGCTGCAGAACAGGAACCTGCTGTAAAACAGCAATTATGCTGAGTCAGGCTTGATTTTTATTAATCTTTTCTTGTTAAATAAATAAATAAATCAAATCAAATCAATGCAGTGGGGATTTTTGTGAATACAAGCACATCAGGTGCTCAAACATACACATATATAAATACAGATACAAACATAAGAGTTGGCTGTAAATAATGGAACTAATGCCTATACAGACTGTGCTGACAGCACGGTTGTCCCAGTTGTGACATTGACAAGCTCTGGCATTCATTTTGAGTATCTGTTGATGCCTATAGCAACGCAGTTAACAAACACACATGCAAATAAAATTGGAGAAAAAAACACTCATCACCCAGGCAACATGGCCGTGGGATGAAACGTGTGGAGTAAGGACACAAATCACTTTGCGAAGATTATCCGAAAGATTATGCAGTCAACAAAGCAAGAGGGTGGTTTAAACCCTGGAAATGCACATTTGCATGAAAGCATGCACACATTTCTGCCTGTTGTCAGGGCTGGCAGAACAAACACAATGGAGCATGTGTTCTTTCAGACAGGGAAGAGGCGAAAAGGGGTGGTGGTGTGTGGGTGTGTGGGTATGGGGGGGTCCTTCCAGCTGGGTCATATTTAACCAGCAGGGCTATCATGCCAACCAAATGACCTGTGAAACTTCCATTCACAACCCCAGAAATGACTTTTACTTAGTTAAAATACAGATGCAACAAATATTTTTCTTTAGAAATTTTAAGCATATATAAGAAATCTAGCCCCTCAATCAGTAGAACCTATTGTGAACAATGCAGCTCCTTAACAGCACAAACAATGGGATTTTTAAGTTAGTCATTAGCAGGGTTGGCCTGAGACATAGGCAGCATAGGCTAATGCTAAGGGTGCGGGGGCACCACAAACAGGGGACAACAAAACATTTGTGAGCTTTACATGAGAGTATGGTTGATTTAGTCTGTTGAATAATCACAGTGTGATCAAAATAAGCAGTGTGTAAATAGAAAAAAAATAAGGAAAATGAAAGTTTCAGCTCTGATGTCAGATGAAGTTCTGGTTAAAGTCTGGTTTTCACTGTTCTATATTCATAAAAATACGGATTTCATGTTGCTTTATCAATCCCAAGAATTTAGTAAAACACTTCAAAAGATTGTGATGGACAAGCGACCTGTCCAGGGTGTACCCCACCCCTTGCACTGTGACTGCTGGCTATGGGCACCGGTGACCACCGTGACCCTGAAAGGAAGAAGCAGGTACAGCTAACAGATGGATGGGTGGATGGCTCTTTAAATGGCTGAAAAATGCATGTTTTGAACAGAGCTTTTACTGAACTTTCTGGAGAAGTACATCCCTGGACCCCACCCCCCTTAGAACTGCTTCACTCCGCAGCTGCTTGTTATCATGAACAGGTGTTCCTGGTTTCTTTCAGCAAAATGGTAAATAGTGCCTTTCTATCCAACCAGGCTATTACAATCTACTGTATGTGCCCTCATTTACCCATTCACACAGCTCTCTAAAGGTCTCTACAAAGCTAGCATATACAAATCATTTATGGCGACTATTTGGTGCTAATTACAATTATACACTGATGGGACACACATCAGTGACATTGGGGGGTGATGTGTTTTGCCCAAGGACACAACAACTGAGACATCTGGAATGGGGGATCTAACTGGCAACTTACTTACATACTTACCAGTAGTTGGCTGGTATGAGGTGGACTTATGCTTCTCTGTTTCAAATGAATTTTATTGTTAGCTATTTTAATTGGACCACATAATTTCTAAAGATAAAAAAAAAATATCAAATACAAAGCTATTTCATTTGTTAAATGTATGTATGAGTGTATATTAGCAGTGAGATTTATAAAACTTGCAAGGGGCACCACTCAAAATCTTGCCTAGGGCACCAAATTGGCTAGGGCCAACCCTGGTAGAAAGTAGCTGAGTGAAAGTAAGAAATGTGGTATTCTTCCTAAACAGAAAGATAGGAAACATTTTTATTTATTTATTTATTTATTTATTTATTTATTTATTTATTTATTTATTTATTTATTTA
>NW_013952690.1:380714-385529 GCF_001266775.1 Austrofundulus limnaeus
ACAAAACGTTTGGATGCCTGGAGAAATTTGTGTTTTTTTATATATTATTATTTTTATTTGTGCATGTGTGTTGTTGTTCATCTGGTGATAGGGAGAAGATGAGTAAAAAGAAAAGAAATGCATTCATTTGAACGCAGCTTGTTGTTCCCATGACAACCCTACGCAGGGCGGATGACAAAGGCAAGCCCCTTCTCTCATTATTTATCATTGCCTAAGTCTGCTTTGTGTGCAAATTTAACACTCCACGCATGGACGCCCCCTCACACAGGTGTACACGTGGCCTTACAGTAAGTCAGTTAAAAAAAGATATGTGCACGCCTGCATGAATGCGAGCACCTGAAGTCATTTCTGTTTCCCCCTCTCTCCCTCCTTGATGCCTGTGAGCACAATTGTGTATGACACTAATGTGTGAAACAGTGAAAGTCAATTATCACCTCATTTTCATTCTCCTCACATTTGAGTGCCTCGCGCCTTGAGTTACACTAGAGCCCACAGTGAAAGGCTACACGTAGCTCTCCATATGCCAGAAATCAGAAACATCTTCATCTCCGGGGCCGATCGATAGCATCACAGGGAGGCGGCCTTGTGCATTTACACACGTGCTAAATGTGCGACAAGTTTTCTTTTACCAGGAGGATGATTTGAATGAGCAGGGAGTGAGAGGGCATTCTGTGGACGTGAGTTCCTGTTTGACGAGTGCGAATTAAAGCGCAGAGTATAAGTACAGCTCCAAAGGTCGGGCCGTGACCATCCCAGCAGGATCGCTCCATCTATCACACTGAGATGGATGAACAGACAATCAATCTGAGTCACTTCCCACTGTTGTACACTTTAACCTTTCAACTCCCATCCAGATGTGCCCCCAAGGGAGCCTGAAACATCAACTAGGGTAAAAATTGATGGGCTTCACTTAAATTTAATAGGTACTGATACAGCTAATAAGTGCATTCATTGTCTGTCCTATCTTAGCTTTAAAAAAAATTAAGAAGCTTAAAACCTGAAAGAGGAGTCAGTTATGGCTATGTTAAGACTGACAAAATTAATGTTTAATGTCTGATGTCATGTGCAGTCAGTTAGAACTTTATGTGCTCAGCTACAACCACAGTAAATTTTAGTGCAACATTTGTAAAAATGACTTGAGTTAGAGATGTTTTGTTGTTTGCTAAAACTCCTGTCCAGTATAATGATTTAGACAATTTAGCTGACTTCTGACAATTTTATTATGGACTAGATACCGCATAGTGGTAACATAATGACCCCCGCACGCACAAATGCACCAGAACTCAGAAGTCTTTATTCCCAATAAATGTCATGCTACCAGGTGCATGCCATAATTTTACTGGTTTGGCTGGGGGGGGAGCAGCATTGGTTGACCTGATGGACAGCCCCTTATCAGAGCTAAACAACCAAAGAAATCTGAAGCTCCTATGTTGAAAAGTTTCTGAGTTATAAGCATTTTTGCATGTCCATACATCCCTTCTTTGGATGGAGCCCCTCCTCAAATATGGGGTCTATCGTAAAACTATTGGCTGGTGCAATGTAGGTCAGACTCTTCTACAGTCCTGCCAAATTTCATGTTGACCAGTGCAGCCGATTTGTGCTACGGTTGACCAAAAATCACTGAAAAAAAAAAAAACAGTGCAAAAAAAATATGACTCCCGCTTACATGCAGGGGTCATAATAAGTTACTCAGTGGTAACTCCAAGGGGAGGAGTTTAAGTATCTCAGGGTCTTGTTCACGAATGACGGTAGAACGGAGCGGAAGATTGATAGGTGAATTGGTGCTGCGTCTGCAGTGATGCGGTCACTGTATCGGTCTGTCACGAGAGCTGAGCCAAAAGGTGAAGCTCTCGGTTTACTGGTCATCTACATTCCTACCCTCATCTATGGTCAAGAACTTTGGGTATTGACCAAAAGAACAAAATAGTGGATAAGAGAGGTCAAAATGAGTTTCCTTTGCAGGGTGTCTGGGCTCTCCCTTAGAGATAGGGTGAGAAGCTCAGTCAGCAGGAGGGACTCAGAGTGGAGCCGCTGCTCCTCCACGAGGAGAGGAGCCAGTTGAGGTTGCTCGGGCATCTGGTTAGGATGCCTCCTGGACGCCTCCCTGGTGAGGTGTTCCGGCCATGTCCCACTGGGAGGAGACCCAGAGGAAGACCCAGGACACGCTGGAGGGACTATGTTTCTCAGCTGGCCTGGGAACACCTTGGGAATCCCCCGGATGAGCTGGTCCAAGTGGCTGGGGAAAGGGAGGTCTTGGCCTCTCTGTTAGCCTGCTGCCCCTGCGACCCAACCCCGGATAAGCAGAAGAAAATGGATGGATGTACGGATGAAGTTATTCAGTCTGTGTACATTTTGGTAGTTTGATTTGCATTTTAAAAACAGGTGTTGAAAAAAATAATTATATACATCAAATATTTAAAGAAATGGTCTGTCTTCTTATATTTGTGAACCCAAAGTTTAGCAAGGTAACTTAATGCTGTCCTGTGGAACCTGCTGCAGGTTCAAGTTCATATTGGAGCTGTTGATAAAGTCTTCGTGTTCTAAAAGCACCAGAAGCTCCAGGAAACAGTTTGAACCATCAGTGATAAACAAAATAACAGCTGGTCCCTGATAAAAAAAATGTAAAACTAGTGAGCTAATGTTTTTTTACTGCCTTATTAGCTACTTATAAAGTACAACATGTTTATTCATCCCACCATCAGACCGTTTAAGGTAGTTTTTTTTATAAGAATTTAACTAGACATACAGTCTAGTTAGTTCAAGAAATTCAAGCATAGTTAACTAGCATTGATTTATTTGTATACAGACAGTCACCTGTTATTTAAAAAAGTTTTTTTTTATAAATAGCTCCTGATAATGACAGTGTTGAACTTCCGGTTTGACAAAAATAAAACAATGGACTTTTTCCAATTTTCATTTATGGAATATAAAATTAAAATCGTAAAACCAGTTGTTTATTTTTATTTGTTTGGTTTTGGTCTTACAATATCTCTTTTTAAAATGAAAATTGAATGATCCAAAAGTACTGAAACCGTATATGATTTAACCTTAACCTCATATATGTTACATTTTTGTTCAACGTGTTAGTAGTAAACACCAAAATGATCTGAATGTATTTGTCTAAAAGAGGATTCAAGTTGATTTTTTTTCCCATTTTCAGCGTAGACATTGTCAGTGTTGGACAGCATTTTTACAAGTTGGCATATGCTGTCTAAAACATCATAGTGTGACAGGGCCACAAGTTTAGTTAGCTTGGGTAGACATCTTGTCTCAGTTGTCCATGTGTGTTCTAAAACTCATCAAATGGTTCTTCAGATATTTTGCTACCACAACAAAGAAATTCATAAACACACAGGCAAAAAAAGCCAAATTCTATTCATGTCCCAACTATGAGCAGATGGTGATAGTAAGGCTTGACCAAAAAAAATGTATTTTTTAAAAATTATAAATAGACAATTTATGTTACCAATAAATGGATTGAGGCTTTATGGCTGCTACAGCTATGTAACAATATCAAAAACCAAACTGACTTTAACTCAACCAACTTTACATATATTGAGCTAAACTGGTATTAAAGCTCATCCCTGACTTATTATTTGAGTGTGAACAAATCTAGCAAGATCTTACAATAATGTACGAAGCTGTGCATGATGCCAAGGTTTGCTTACAACAGCTGTAACTTTTTTCCCCCTCAGGACATCGTGGTTTTAGTTGAATATGCTCCCCTTCAAGGAACACTGGACCTTTTATTTGTTTTATTGCATTTTGCTGGAACATTCTTTGATCTCACTTATGCTGATTCCAAATGTATGCCTTCTGTGGCAGCCAGATATGTAACACAAGCCAAGACACAAGTGCTTTGACATTAGGTTAAACTGCTTTGGACACCAGACACATTGGGGGTAATTAACTCCACCAGATACAAATTACACAGGCGGATCAAATGAAAACAAGCTAAGTTTGCCAACAAAATAGCTGCGAACTACGGAAAATATAAAATAATGTCAAAAAATGTTCACAACTTTTGAAGATGGAAACAAGAAGACCAGTGGGCTTGTCATTTTGTCCTGTTGCCAGGCAACCAACGGATACAGGGAAATAATGCTACTGGCAACGAGTAGTCCAGGACTACAGTACATCCCCCGATGAAGCAGCACACCACGCATTTTTACACATCAGCTTTTGTACGGATTAAAGGAGCCACAAATAATCTGAAAGTTTGTGAGTTTTTATTGTGCTGATGGGCAGATTTTATTACAGAGCCAGTCAGGCTGTGTCACTCAGGGTTTATGATAGGTTGGCTCATGTTTGCACTAATATTTACAGCACAGGAGAAAAAAGTGTCAATCTTTGCTATTAGGTATTCATATAAATATGCTTTTCTCTTTATATAAATACAGTTTGTTTCAGTGAAATCAGCTAAACTGAATGTGATATATGTTGTATGTTTAGGTCACTGTAATCTATTAAACTTTGTTTTTATTTGAAATGATATAAATTAAAAAAACAAACATTGGATTACCAATAAATTTCAAATATTGACTGTATTTGTGGTTTTCAATATTTATCCTTTCTATCTATGTACATTTGTTTAGGTGACTCAAAAACATAGAACAACTTTATAAATGATATCAAAATTGTTATGAATCCTTTCAGTTATGTCACAGTTTAGTCTTCTCTGTTCATTAGTTTTTAGCTTCAGTTTGTTTTGTTTCTGGTTCCATCTCTCTCCCCCTCCCATCACCGTTCTCTAATCAGCTCCGCCTTCATGCTAATTACCGGATTCATCTCACCTGTGTTACACACTATTTAACC
>NW_013952690.1:385908-394249 GCF_001266775.1 Austrofundulus limnaeus
CGGCACGACGCTCCTTTGGATTACACGGCTCTCGATCTCGGCACTGTCCTTTGACCAACGGCTCAAGTCTGTCCCACATCGTCAGGTGAAAATTCTGGTTTTGATTCTTGCTCTCCCTCGGATTCTGTCTTCACCTCACGGACCAATTAACCCAGCAACGCACAGCAGCGACGACGTCACTCAGCTTCGGACTGTCAACAGCGCTTCTGTATGGAACACTCTTACGAACACCAGGTCAGTGGTTTTATTTTTCTCATTCGAATTAAACCCTGACCTTGATAACAGTTGTTCCCTGTGTCCAGAGCTACCAGTCCCTCCTGACGTCCAGATCCAGAACCTCACCACTACCTTGTACTTTCAAAATAAAACCTGTAAAACTGTTTTTGAGTTTGGTATTTTATCAGAGTTCAAAAACCCAGTCATATCAAAAATTCCAACATTTAAAACATGTCTTCAATCTTGAGCATCCATAACACTGAATTTATTTTAAATGAAGCTAGCATTCCATAAAGAAATGCATACGTTTGCCTCCTCTCATGCAAGAGGTTTAAATAAAGATATTGTGAGGTCTGTTAGTTTTCAAAGCTCAGGATGACTCTCGGGTACCACATCGTTTCAGTCAAAAAAAAGACAGTAAATGTGGGTGTTTTATGTTGGTAGGTTTTGTTTATTATGACAAATTTAAGGCAGTCCACATAACCCTCACTAAGTGTGAGTAATATGGATTCTTTGTAAACAAAGTTACAGATTTTTGAGTGTCAAGATACAGAGACATGTTTGAAGGGGTTGACATGTATGAATTCACAATGATAAAAAAAAATCCTCTACTGTGTTTTATGCCAGGGTTTTAACCTAAGATATGTTCATTATGAAAAATGATGGAGTTATAGCTGTTTTGTAGTATTATGTGCAAAACTGGGAGATCTCCCAACATCTTTTCATCTTTTTTTTCTGCTTGGCTTCCAGAGGAGTCAGATGCTTCTGCTTTCTCTCCCGAACCTGTCCCTCCATCCCTGCTTTGCAGTTTTGTCAAGCCTTTCTTCTACCCACCTAACAGACAAGGAACTATGGATCTGGTCAACTGGTCTCTGAACGCAATCGAAACTATTTTTTCAACTATGAGATTGGAGCATGGGGAGCACAGCTGTCCAGTGGAACGGTTGCGGCCGGGCATGTGTCTGGTTCATGGGGGTGGAACCAGGTCTGTTTGGCTCCACTATCCATTGAGGGTGTGGAGTATATGTTCATATTTGGATTTATGATACCTGGATTCCTGCTAATCGGCTGTGGAGGAGTCCTGGTTAATCGGAAAATGAAAGCCATCCTGACAGCAGTCCGGGCCTGTGAGAAGCTGTCAGGGACCTTGTATGGAATATCACATACTGGAAATACACAGACTCAAATACTGGGGGATATAAGTCGCAAACTGGATGTGATTCTGACGAGAATCCCAGTTCAGCAGTGTGCCCATGAGATGAAGGGTTAGACCTGGGTGAAGTTTTCAGATGGAAAGAGAGACAAGGAGGTGATGAAATTTGGAACATTGGCATTTTTGCCATCACAAAGATGCAGTTACAGACTTAAAGCAAAGAAAATCAGGCTGCTTGCCCCAAACAATTATTTTTATCTTTTGATCCCTGCAGCTGGTTACCGCAGGTCGCGAGCTATCGAAAACTCCCTGGGTAAGACGTGAGAGGAAAGACCTGACTCCCCCATCTCTACCCGTTTCACCTGTGGGCGGATCAATCTGAAGGCCGCAATTGGTGGAGACAGAGAACTGACTGGTGATTTGTGCTTTGGTTGATAACAACTTGTTTGGACTCTGGTGGTCTTTGATTGGTTCCAACACGGAGTACTATCCTGGAATGTCACCAGCTCTGCTGAACTCCACCCCATACCATGTGTTCTGACCCCCACTCCCCACCTGTTCTTAGCTCTTGCAGCATGCGAGTGGTTTTTTTAGAGTATGCTTCTGTGCTTCAGTGGAAACATAGGATCAAAGCTCTTTTTTAACTCATCCTTCCTATTGTGTGTATTCCAAGCTGCTGCAAATGGTAGCGCACCATGGTGCGAAAGACCTTGGACGTTCATTCCCCCATTTTTGTTATTTGTGTGTGTTTCTCTGGACAGATGTTCTAAACTGTAAATTTTGTTCTGCATTACATCTTGATGTTGTATGTGAATGGTAGCAAACATTTCTGATTTCTTATTTCTGATCTGTTAGCACTAAAGGTTTGTGATAATATCACACCAAAATTATCTCAAAATCTGCCAACATGGTTGTAAGTTAGAGTTAGAGTTTTTGCTAAGGTTGATTATCTGAGGTGGCCATCTTGAATTGAGCTGACTCCAAACATTCAACGTTGTATTTCTCCATTTTCAGCTTATTTTCTGAGAGTTTCTCTAAAGTCTGATTAGTTTGTGAGACAGTTTACAAACAATGAGTGTGGACTTTGTTTCAGAATCAGCATTGTTTTATTGGCCATGTACGCTGACAATGCAGTAGTTTTTGGCCATGGTAGCTAACAGTGTATGAAATAGCAACAAACATTGGGTGTGCTGGGTACAGCAGTTCATGACATAAAATTTATATATACAATAATTTTACAAAAATGTTTTTGTAAAAATGTTGTAGCACTCAAGATATGTGTTCAGAACTACTTCCTACTACCACGTCAAATTTTAGCTCATTATCTGCAACATTGACTAATTTTTAGCCATTTTTTTATGAAGGACCGAAATTATCGAAACAAGAAAAAGCAGTAGAAATATATGTTTTTGAGTTGGTTAGTGACGGACTTGGGCTGACACAATAACTTACTCACTTGTAGATAAATGTACGTATATTCCCTGATTACCTCATGAATGTTTCATTTGTGAGATATTCTGCTAGAATGACAACACAATAGAAAGGCAAAAATCATGTTTTATGCCTGAACCATGATGGCAACTATTAGATTTGTGTCCTTTCAGATCAACATACAAAGGAAAAATTATTAAAAGTTAAAATTAGTGAGCTTACATAACTGAACATGGCCTCTAGATTATATTTTAACTATCCATTATTTGAAATAAATAAATAAATAAATAAATAAATAAATAAATAAATAAATATGGTAATTCTATGTAGCATTGTTACCAATAAGCTTAATCCAAAAATATATTAATTTTAAGCTAAATTAAAAGTAAAATTGTCTGGTGTAGGAGTGTACATCACTCCCACACATTCTTGCCTCTTCTCTCCACATGATGCCCCCACCTGGTTCCCAGGGAAAAAAAAACACTGACAGATTGCCTATACGCTGAACAGTGAAAAAGGCAGTATGGGGAAGAAAAAGACAAGGACAAGGATAAGTTATCTCCTGTCCAGTGTCTAATCTTCAATCTCTGGGATCACTGATATCTGATAAGAACGGTGTAAATCAAGAGGGTAAAAAATAAAAAAATAAAAAATCCCCACCTTAGTTTTGTGTCTGCACAAGACAGGCAGTCTCTTTCTTTGCAGGGATTTACAGTAGCTGGTGCAAATGTTCATTTACTGCCTCACAGCAGTTGTGTACATACTAATGTAACAGCCAAAGAAATGTTTTTATTTGGTTCTAGGTTGAAAAGTGAAGAATTACTTGTAAATTCTTAACAAAGGCTGTCAGCCACGGATCCTTCATTCAGCAGCCATGTCTTTAATGAATTTCTGCTGCTAAAATGTTATATTGGAAGGCGTTTAACACGATGCCTCACAGGAGTATGCTGCAGCCTGCAAACGTGAAGCAAAAGCAATGCCAGAGCAGTGCAACAGTGCTTCTTTTCTAATCCCAGGATGTGTAAAGCAGCCAAAATACACATTGATTAATTTAATGTGCCCAGGATCATGTTGAGAATCCTATCTGATGTAATTCTTCACCATGTTTTTATTTTGTGTTGGTATTAGTTTGGAAGAAATGCAATTTGAATCAAAAATACGAGTGAATACTTTCTCGTGCACTGATCACATTTTATGGAAGCATGTTCTGCAAAATTGGCATGAGCATTACACTTTAGTCAGGCTTTTAGGATTTTGAAAAAGGGTGTCAACATTTTAAGGCCCCTGACTCTATGTTTACAAACCACACGTAAGTTTACCAAATTTACCAAATTTACGCAAGTTACGAACTGACCGGATATTTTGATAACAAAACACAACAACAGCTGCTGAAGCTGTAAAATCACTACCTACTTCCACTATCTAAGCCGGCACAATTTATCTTTCATGTGTCTTCGTCAGGCTTCTTAAAGTGTAACTTACCCCCCTGTGAAAAGATAACTCCGCCCCAAGGCGAAATTTGAAAAATGCATCAAAGTGGGTAGGGGAGGGGGTGTGGGTGGAGGAAAGGGGGTTAGAGAGCGGAGGYGTGGTCAGGAYGAGAGAACGTGACTGGCAGCTAGCATTAGCATAATTGATGCTACATGGAGAGTGACCACAGTATCACAGATAGTTACATCTCTAAACGGTCTGAGGTGGAGGATTTTTCACCCCCCTCCTCACCAGAGGCAGAGAGAGACTTGATCAAGTCAGCTCAGTCTGGGACTGACTCGTGTTGGGTCCGTGGATCAGGACCTTGAGCTCCAGCTCCAGCAGCATTGGCTGAGCTCTGTGTCTGCCTCACCCCACACCAGCCTCGGACAGAGGAGGAGGAGCGCTCCGACAGCCTGACAGAAAAAAAAAAAAAGCATACAGCTGCAGCTGCTCACAAGATCACTAGTTTAAATCAGGAATAAAAGTGTTGGGTCTCGTTTGACTGAAGTTCGGTCCGGTTCACATACATGTCAACCTGTTTGGACGTTTACCTGTATAAAGAGCCCTAAAAATCCATGAATTTGGCAAAAAGTCCATACAACTCGCACCCGCGGGGGGGTGGGGGGTGGTGTCAGTTGCGGACATGAAAGCGCCTGCTGAAGGAAAGGACAGAGGAAAAATTAACTTATTTCTAGCGGCATAACAGGTTGGAAGATGGCTGTTTGATGTTATTTATTGTTTTTTAAATCATCCTATAGGCTCTGACATGTTAGATAAATTTGAAAATGAGGTTTTTAAAATAGCCGTAAGACTTGAAAAAATCCATGAGATTGCTCTATAGGTCCTACAAGTTGACATGTATGGGTTCGGGCTGCAGTTGCCCCGCCGCCATTCTTCTCCTCCCCTTCCCGGTGTGCAGGACGTACTGCTGGTGTGTGTGTGGGGGGGGAGAGCACAGCAGTCAGCTCTCTCCACCCGAGGCTGAAGGTCAACAGACGATCATGCTAAGCTTGCTAACTGTTCCACCCTCTGACTGCTGCAGGGGCGTGTCTTAGAGAGAGGCTTTTATACCAGAACACAGCCGCTGTGACGAAACCGTGGAGAAGACACGTCATCGTGGAGAGCTGTTAACCAATATGCAAATTAGCCTACAGTACCACTGCTCTACCCATATGAGCAGCAAAAACACGTTTTTAGACCAAATATTACAGATTTGAACAAATACGCACAAAAAAATCGAAATTAGCACAGAAACAGTACTATATAACATTTTAGACACATTCTAGACAGTTTATCAGCTAAAAAAGGTTTATTTTGGGGTAAGTTACAATAAAAGCTGTCACTTTACGCTGCTAACGAAATTTACAGAAGTTTCTGAAAAGGACGTAAAGTTACGAATAGACCGGAAGCAACTATTGTGACAAGACGCAACAAAGCTGCCGAAGCTGCAACATTGCTGCCCACCTTCTCTACCGAAGCAGTCACTATTTTTTTATGTCCTCTGGCTTATTCATAAAATATTTCTGGTCACCCGTAGGCTGCTTACAAAGTCCACGTAATTTTCCAAAATGTACGTTGTTTACAGGGAAAAAAATAACTCTTGGTGAACCCAAAAATCAGCACGGTGTCCCAAAGGGGAACCCGAAAAAAGGCAAATCCAAACCGAAAGATGCCCTGATACCCCTCCAGCTAAATGGCTGACTTTAGTGGCAATGATGAAAACAAGACTTTTCCAATTAATTATAATAAAACTGGGGTACTTTGTATTTATGTATATATATATATATATATATTTTTTTTTTGCTAATAATTCCAATTTTCATAACATAATTCACAAGTAGTATTGATGACAAAACAATTTGATTCCCATTTATGAGCTTTCTTTTAATTAAATGAAATGTCATTCTAATACAAAACTTCTCCAAACCTGGATTTAATGTCCCGGGCTCTACTTTGTTCCATTTGTCTGAGGAACCAGTGAAGCTGGATACACGTGCAGCTGAGTAAACGGATTTGGGATTTTTTTGTTTTCAGAGGGTTGTCAGCGTGTGTGTGCGCACAAAAGAAAATGATTGCAAGCGTGTGAGTCAATGTAGCTGTGATCACTATGACGAAGCGCGGCGACAGAGCTCTGGCCATCTGGAGACAGATGATGGTGTGAATCACCAGAGAGGATGGTGCAGGAGGGGCTGGATCGAGGGAGGATTGTTTTGGGGGGGGGGGGGGGGGGGGCTGACACGGAGGCAGGTGGGTAAACCAAGGCAGTCACATGGATGAATTATTCACATTATCCAAAAGATTTGTAAGTTCTCACATGTTCACATCTACAGACCTGTTTATGCCTAAGTTGTCTTTTGGAGTTGTTTCAGAGCAAGTCACCCCTTACAGGAAATTGTCCCACAGTAAGTGGGGGATGGGCGCAAACAAACTAGTCCAACCACACACATACAAGTGCCCACAAGCTTACATACAAGCTGTTGAACTAGTGGCCTTCTTGATGCCTGATAAGAAAATAAGCCCTGTAAATAGATGATTTACTGAAGGAGGGGGAACGTCACCTAACCCTTCAAAAAAGCCACTAAAACATAGGAGCCAGATTACCTCTCAGCTGCTGTAGGATTCCTCCAACAACAATCTTCTGTCTTCCTCACAGTCAGTGCTTTCTGGCTGTTTTGTAAGTGCCACATCTTTCAGATCTACATTTTTATCTCCAACACCAATCGTTCTCCTTTCTGAGAGCTCTTCACTCGAGTGGGGGGAGAACTAACAAGACGGCAATGCACATCTAGTCAAAAAGCATTTCTCGGTTTCGAGTAAAGATGTTTCATTTGTTTCTGAGCTCTCTTTCAGTCTTCTGTTGCTGAGATTTCTTTGTGTGTGTATATGTGTGTGCAGAGAAATGGGGTGGGGGTAAAAGCGCAGCAGAGCGTGCAGATATGAGCGAATTTCCGATTGAGCGTCGTGAGCTTGACAGCTGAGGAAACAAAGATGAGGTGAGGTGTTTGCGTGTGGCATTTTGTCATGCGGAAACTCGAGGCGTGCGAGTCTCGTTTTGTTAAGCTGATGCAATACGTGAGAAGTAAATACACGGATCTGTGCGTGTGGTCAGACAGAGAAACCAGTTTAACTTTGACTTATGGGCAAACAAACATACAGGTCGCGGTGAAACCCATACTGAGGAATTATTATATTCAGGTATGAGTGATCAGCAAGAGGAAAAACAGGGTAAAAATGACCCAAAATGTATTAATAGGTATGAGAATGAATTAGCATTGAAGCAGCCTTATTACTATTCTGTTCCCATATTATGTCCATTTTTACACCCCACAGCTTTAAAGAAGTAAAAACAATATGCAAATTGTGCATCTCAATCGGGAATAGTGAGCTACGACTTCTGGTAGCAAAGCACAGTGGAAAAAAAATCAGCAACGATGGGATTCTCCTGCCTCCATTGGAGCTCTTTAGATCAGACATATTTCACAGTTGAAAGATAATTCAAAGTCTAAACGGGTCACGGGAAGTTGGACTTGAAGTGTTTGAAGTGGCATTTTAAGGTCTTTACAAAAGTTTTACAGAATCTCAGTTTAAGTTTCCCCCAAAGTTTGATATCACACACCTCCCTCTTGAGCTTTCTGAAGCATTCACAGACGAAAGTTCTCACAATTTTTGTACTAAACGTTTTGTCTTCTTTCACCCAGTCTGTTTCTTAATGTCTTATGATTTTCTCATAAATCTCCTCAGAATGTGGAGTATTCACACCCAATCACAGACTTCAGCTATATTTTTACTCAACATGTTCTTTTCAACTTAAAATAAACCATAAGAGTCTGTGCCACATGTGATTTTAGAAGTTTTCAGAGCTGATTTGAAGTTTTTGTACCGTAACTGTTTGTTTGAGGCTTCATTTTTAGTCTGTTTCTGTCTGTTAGTAATAAAAGTGCTGTCAGGGTGTTTTTTTTTTCAATGATTCTTCTATTGTTTAGAGTTTCATTCTCTTTACACTTCTTATTCATCTTATACATTAAAATACAGAGATTTTTTTGTCTTATCGAGATCATGGTAATATAT
>NW_013952690.1:394719-396128 GCF_001266775.1 Austrofundulus limnaeus
ATATAAATATTTAGACTGAAAGACAAGTACTTCAGCTAAGCCAGCAAACCAAAATCCAGAATTTTAGATTTTAATCTCACATATGAAAACACTAAAATCATCCAAGCAGTCACTGACATTTGGGAAGCTTCATCCTGAAGTCACTTTTAGTACTTCTGATTATGTTACTAGGATATTAGGATCTATGGGAACATTTGGAGAAGCGGTAAGGTAATAACCCAGCTCCTGACATTGACTGCTGCTGAGGTTTCAGGGTGAGGAGCTGTCCGTGGTGCTGAGCTGGACCTAATCGGAGTGGAAGGCTCTGCTGCGCCTGTCGCTGTCTGTGGTGCTGAAAATGTCACCCAGCAGTAAGTTTACCAGAATCGCACAGCTCAATTACCCCGCCCCTCCAAAAAAAAAAAAAAAACACATAATATACTATTAATTATAAATTAAAATATAAAGGCCAACATTCCTTGTCCGCCTCCTCTTATGACACTTTGAATCTAAGACTATTTTATTTTGAAAAATGACAGAATTTTGGCTGTTTTTGGTCAACACTGCATTAGTGTTACATGTCAATCTCAGAGGATGATAAACTCCCAAGTTATAGCCCAAAATATGTTTAACTGGAGTTATTCCCATTTGTATGCTGCCTAAAAGATCAGCTGTAGCAACCAGTTTAAACTGGGTTGACTCCAGAAGTTAATAGAAGTCCATCCAATAATCGGATTCCTGAAAAGTTGAACAAAATCTGCACAGCAGTTCATAAGAAATTTTGCTAACAGACAAACAAAGCCAACACCAAGTACTTGGTGACCAAATCTCAGGGAAAACTCTTATAAAATCGGTTAGCAATTCAATATGAGTTGAGGATCAGTCTAAGCTATTACCACACCTAATTTTGGTTATTATATGCAAAGGTAATTTCATTATAGCCAGTTTTGTTGGGGGTGAAGTGGTGGCTGGGGCAGCCATTTTTTAATTGTGTCGACTCAAGCAAGTTAATCAGGTGTGGAGGTGTTTCTAAGCTTTACTTTCTGGACTTTTCATCACAATCGTTTCATTGGTTCAAGTGAACTGACACACAGGAGAAATGTGTATTATCCTCTTTAGCCACATTGCCGAGAGCGATAATCGGAGTTATATAAAACTTCACAAACCTCATCCCTGAAACGGATGCGTGTTTTGTTTTTAAACGGTTTTGACGGACAGCGCAATAATCCAAAACCGGAGTTTGCTTTTGTTGTGGCAGGTGTTGCACAGACAGGTCAAATGTGCCTCTTTTTTTTCCCGAGTAGACTTTGAAAATAACAATATCACTTCAAGGTTTATCTCACTCCATCTTTGGCCCCCGGAGACACATCCTCACAGGAGAAATTTACACACACACACACACACACACACACACACACACACACACACAC
>NW_013952690.1:396608-397986 GCF_001266775.1 Austrofundulus limnaeus
CCCCTCATCTGCGCGTTTAAATGAATGGAAGCTGATTGCTGCTCATTGAGCGACGGCTCCACTGGGACCAGCCGCTTTTTCATGCTGTGGGAAACAAGCTCTCCTCGGCTGGCCGTGTCAGGCTCAGGCCGAAACTTTCCACACATCTTTATCTTCGTCTGAATTCTCCTTTGGGAGCAATTTAAACAAAAAAATACATGTAGAGTTCGTTGAAGAAAGCCACGTGTAAATAGATCAATAGAGTATAAAAAGGGCGTCTAGACGCACGAAGAAAAAAAAATCTCAAATCTTATTCATATTTGCAGGACCAAGCATGCGTTAGTGACTGCGTTGGGGAATCTCGATGTGGAGCAAGACATGCCACAAGTCTGAGATCTCCTCTCAGCACAGCGCGAGGCTCTGGTGCCGCTCAACGGGAGGATGGGGCAACTGCTGGTGGCTGCGGCACCAGAGGGGGACGCGCCGTGCCGCGTCGCGCGTCGCATCCCGGTTGATTTACTGGCGCCGTTTAAAAGTTGGCCTCAAAAGTGTGCGCAATAACTTAAAGTCGCTTTACTGGATGCAAAGAATGAGTGCGGGAGGGAGAGTGGGGGTGGGGTGGGGACACAAAGACCTCCTCCCTGCAGACTCAAAAACCTAAATCCGAGGGATGATTTGTCAAACTTAGATGGTGCGTAATTGATCAATGGATGTCAAGATTGGGAGTTAATGGGATGTATGAAGCTAAAAGTGGAAGACTCCAGCCATTCTTCTGTGGATAAAAAAAAAGAATCCCAAAAAGCGTGGCAGTTTTTTTCCCCCACCCCACACACACTCGTGGGTTATGAGCTGTCCATCCACAGGTATGAGTGGGAGAACACGAAGCCATGAGTCACTGTCAAATCCACATTGTGGCCGTGGCAGTATTCTTGGCTTTTTGCTAAAAATAGGGCCAGTTCTGGAGCCAAGACAGTGATAGAACGGTTGGTTTTCGTTGCCAAAACGGAGCTGCTGGGGGCGAAAAAAAATAAAATAAATAAATAAACAAATAAAAACCTCTAAATAACATCAAACGCTTTTTTTCTTAAAACCCACCGAGTGTCACCTTTCAATAAAACAAGGTGGATGTATTTTAACAGGAATGACAATCTGTTGAATAACCAGCGCTGGCTGCGAGACTTCCATTTGCCATTAATCAAGGGCAGAAAACCCAGAGTTAGTTATGCAGAAGCGCGCGCACGAGTGCACGAGCGCACACGAGCAACAGAACAGGTGAGTAAAACAAACACATTTTTTTATGGTGAAGTTACAATGTTTTAGGACATAAGCCACAGAAAGTCCGCCTTTTTATACACACACACACACACACACACACACACACACACACACACACACACAC
>NW_013952690.1:399812-401372 GCF_001266775.1 Austrofundulus limnaeus
TCTCTCTCTCTCTCTCTCTCTCTCTCTCTCTCTCTCTCTCTCTCTCTCCTCTCTGCTCTGCTTCTCCCTCCCGCCTCCCTCTCCCATCTCTGTCCGCTCTGATCGGAAACCCAGTGGTTCTTATTTGGGAGGGGGGTGGGGGGGGAGGGGAGCGCAGTGGCAAAATGACAGCTATACAGTTCCATCCAAACCACACATGTAACGTTACGCAGGGTTTCATGCTCAGAGTATGTGCTGCAAATAACTCTCAGCTATCACCACACCAAACTGACCAAGTTAAGCGCATTTTTGAGTTAACTAATGTGCATTGGCTATGGTGGCCATTCTGATTTGGATTTACTCCAAACTGTAAACAGTTGTAGAAATTAGCTGAACGATTAAATTACTAAAGTTTCATGAAAATCTGTCCACTGTAAAAAATGAAATGTTGGCTTTACTTAACCATGTTAATATACCAGTTTTTTAGCCAAAGAACATGAGCATGTTGCTTTGAACTTACTCAACTCAGTTAAGTGGAACCGGGTAACATAACATGGTTAAGTAAATCCAACATTTCATTTTTAGAGTGTCTGGTCCCTCACTGGATATTTTGCTAAGAGTCAATGAGGGTTGATTTCAACACCTAACACTAGTTTTTTTAGCAAAGTTCTCAAGCAACATTCAACAGAGCACTGGTTCCCAAACTTTTTAACTTTTGATCCGACCTATTCCCCAAAACTATGTTTTGGGTAATGAATCAGGCCAAATAAACGAGGGCTTATAATATTCTTTATGCTAATGCTATCTATTTTAACCTCTTTTTTTCAAACAAATGAGGCAAAGCAAATGTTGTAAATTTTAAATGAAATTATTTTCACAATATATTCAAGACCCCACTTTGATGTCTCCTGATCCACACCGGAGTCCTGACTCTAAGTTTGGGAACAGAGGATGTGTCGTGGCTAAAACTCAGCTAACTCATTGCTGAAACATTGAGTTGATCTCAGTCATTTATTTTGTGTGTTTTAAGATGAGTTGGGTATGAATTGGCTTAGCAAGAAATGTTAATTAGCTGTGGTGTATTCTGTCATTGTTTCCTGAAAGCATCTTGGTTTGGCAATATTGGAAAAAAATCTGTCATTTACATGAAAATGATTATTAAATGACAATACAACTTTCTTACTCTGCGTTCCAAAATCGTACTTATAAATAATCAAACTATTTTTATTATTATTTATTTTTCATTTTAACAGGTTAAAATATTCAGCTGTGAATTGAAACCCTGCAGGGTTTTCACCAAGGTTGAACGTATTTGTGTGTTGCACACAAAAATACTCCTTCACATAGCACTAATTGTAATGTCAAAATGACAAAAACATTGTTGGCAGTTTTTTTTTTCAGACAACATACTGCCCAACTCTAATTTATAAGAAAGCATGGGTAAAATCATTATTGTAGGTCTTTGCCCTGTGGTGGGATGCTATAATAATTATCATGATAGTAATGATAATAATAATAATAATAATAGTAGTAGTAGTAGTAGTAGTAGTAGTAGTAGTAGTAGTAGTAGTAGTAGCAGTA
>NW_013952690.1:401538-402665 GCF_001266775.1 Austrofundulus limnaeus
ATAATAATAATAATAATAGTAGTAGTAGTAGTAGTAGTAGTAGTAGTAGTAGTAGTAGTAGTAGTAGCAGTAAAGTCCATCATGTTCCATTTTATTATGGTGTGACTTGGGGGCCATTGTCTGTAGGCATTAGGACCAATCACTAAAAAGCCTGGCACTTTAACATAGATGTTCACATTCTGCTCACTAAACGTGAAATTGATGCTTAACTGGCCGGAACCTCGGCCTTCAGAATCAAATTTCATTGCTACTTTCCTCACGTGACTAATGGAATTCAGTTTTACGCATTTGGACGCGCTCGCGTAAAGGGGGGCGTCGGCCTTCAGACCCTGACAATGTGGGACAACGATGAAGGTCAGAAATCCTCTTCATGCAACATTAAAACATTTATTCTCCCACTGGTCGCTGTTTCTGATGTTCCACAGATTCTCCTCGTGTGTTCATGTCGCAGGTGTTTCCCTTCTCTCTGCTTATTTCAATGAAACCCTTTGGTTCAGCAGAGTTCCATAAATCCCACCCTGTTGTTAAGTTTCCATTCTGGAAATGCAACCAGTTGCTATGGCAGCGAGATCACACCGGATATAGTTCCATTTAAACAAAAAAAGGAGAAAAGGGAGAAAAAACAAAGACGCAGTTTTTGAAGACAATTATCCCGGGAAGCGTCCAGAAATGGTCAAACTGGTCTTCAGGGCTTTCGTCCCGTTTCCGCGTTCCACCTGGATTCATCCAAACGCACCGGAAGACGGCTTGGATCGGGTTTGTAAAGTCATTTGGAGCAGAGCGACTGAGCTCCTGCGCCGAGGCGACCGGTCACCACAGAGTCCGACCAACGAAGCCACTGCCTCCCCTCACAACGAGCCGAGCGGCCGGTAAGAGTTGACATTTCACCGCGTGCTGCTCAGACACTGCGTATTTTTTATTTATTTTACTTCAAAGGAAAGTTGATTCTAACTTTAATCATTAATCATAAAGACCTCAGTAATACACGTAACCTAAGATGACAAAGTCAGTTATATATTTAATAAGCTTATTGAGATTTTTTAGTTAATTTGTTTATGTTTATAACGGGATTCAGTCTAAAAACAGGCAATATCATCCAAAGTTTATATGCTGGAATTATTATATAT
>NW_013952690.1:404551-414601 GCF_001266775.1 Austrofundulus limnaeus
ATGGATGGACATATAAATGAACAGATGGATGGATGGATGGATGGATGGATGGATGGATGGATGGACGGATGGATACCTGGCTGGCTGGCTGGCTGGCTGGATGGATGGATGGATGGATGGATGGATGGATGGATGAATGGATGGATGGATGGATGGATAAAAATGGATGGACATATAAATTAACAGATGGATGGATGGATGGATGGATGGATGGATGGATGGATGGATGGATGGATGGATGGATAAACAGATGCATGGACAGATAAATGAACAGATGGATAGCTGGATGGATGGATAGATAGATAGATGGATGGATGGATTGATGGATGGACGGATGGATAGATGGATGGATGGATGGACACATAAATGAACAGATGGATGGATGGATGTCTGTATGGATGGATGGATGGATGGATGGATGATGGATAATTGATCAATATGGGGCACAGAATGAATGAGTGCATGGATAAATAAACAGGTAAATCAGAACATAGCTGGATGTTGGAGTCCTCCCCTCACTCAGGTCCCACAGATCATTTGAACATCTCTGCTCTCATCGATGGACTGCAGAATGTTAATGTAGACCATCTGCTCACTGGCCACCTGCCGTTTCCACGATGGCTCCATCATCAGAAGTGCTCTGGTCTCACTGGACTGTTTGTTCTGCATCACAGCTTGACAGTATACAGACTGCTGCCTAAAATGTAGCCTCAATAAAAATGGGGAATCATTTCATCCTTTCATCTTTTCACCAATTCATTTTCTTCTCCGTCTTCATCCCTGTCAGGTTCAAACAGGTAAAATGTCAATAACTAAGATGTGGGGTACACCCTGGTTTGATCTCTAGTCCATCACAGTTTTTTTTCTCTTCATATGTAAATTAATTTAATTTAAAATGTCTCTACTTTTAAGTAAAATGTTGTTGAGCCCATCAAAATAATCATAAAAAGAAATTGTGACATTGAGTATGACAAAGATGAATTGTGACGTCAGCTGTATAAAAAAACAAAAATCAAAAATGGAGCTCACTTATTTTACTAGGAAGTAATATTATTACAGTGTCAGAGTGAAACCACTTTAAACACACTCATGCTCCATTTAAATTAAAATTTCAAGCAAAAGAAACTCTCTAAAAAGACCCTGACCATTTGGAATCCTGTCAAATTTTAACACCTCAATCAATCAAAAAAAAGGTAAACAAAAAAGATGCGTACAAGTTAAAGCAGCAGCAATTGCAGTTATATTGTCTTACAGTAATGTGTTGCTCTGCAGCGCTCTCACTCATTTGTGTGTTTGATTCATTGTATACAGTAGACCTGAGGAGCAGCAGAGGAAAACAAAGGATTCTGGTTCGAACGAGCAGGACAAGAGGCACAACACTGACTTCACACTTCGTCTCCCTTATCGCCCGAACCACAGGTCAGGCCACTTCCATCTACAATCCAAATCACTTTTGTCTTGGCGCACTTGAATGAAATCTTGTGGAGACGTGACAATTCTCAACTTAAGCTTGTTTTGAAAAGTGAACAATGGACTTTTAGATTGATTGTTTTGTGAGGCTAAACGTTTGACACCAACAGTGAATGTAGAGCTGCAGAAATTTCAGTGCACTGGAATCGATTTTTATTTTTCTTCTGTGCGAGACGATGTGTGTGTGTGTGTATCACTCTCACCAAACTCGCACTTAAGTCGGATTTCATTATTTCTGCCCAGAGCTGATGTGAGAGAGATGGGTTATTTAGGTCCAAAAAGATCTATGAGGACAAGAGATAACCTAACTTATCTCTTATCCGCCTTTCACTCTCAGGTTACAGGTCAACGAGGTAAATTTGTAAAGAACTGTGGGGAAACTTTAAAAAGGTCTAAATGATTTAGGCAAATTGCGTGCATCTTGCTATTTATTGAGCAAATGATGCTAAACTATATTGAGAAAATTCAGTGATTACTGTAAGATTCTGGAGCAAATGAGTAAAAAATATCATTTAAATGTAGGTTTTTGTAAAATAGAAAAGAAGCAATGCAACTGGTCACTGGACAGAAAAATCTCAGCAGTAAGTGGGAACACACCTTCATTGATGTACATACACATACATACAGTACATACCGGTACATCTGATGGTAAAATGTGTACTAGTGCTTTTAGCTTTGCATGATGTGCAAAAGCTAATTTAATGCTTCTAAATTATTATTATAATTATTAGTAGCACTTAGTAATGTTACTACTTTAGATTTTGGCTGTATGGTGGTGCAGTATAGTGGCTCCCAAAGTTTGGGTTGCGACCCCTCTGTAGGTCATGAAACATTAAGTGAGGGTCCCCAAATAATTTCCAGACAATTTACATGCAAATTGCTGAAAATCCATCCATCTATTATCTATAGCCGCTTCTTGCTTTCAGGGTCATGGGGGGTCATTGGTGCCCATATCCAGCAATCACTGTGAGAGGGGCGGGGTACACCCAGGACAGGTCGCAAGTCCATCACAGGGACACATAAAGACAAATAAGACAGATAATCATTCATTCTTTCACTCACACCTAGGGACATTTTACAGTTACCAGTTTAACCTAAAAGTCATGTTTTTGGGAAGAAGTTGGTATACCGGAGAAAACCCACGCATGCACGGAGAGAACATAAAAACTATGCCCAGAAAGGTCCCCGGGCCAAGGTTTGATCCGGCGACCTTCTTGCTAAGAGGCATCAACTCTACCAACTGAGCCATTGTGCCACTGCTAATCGACATTTTTCACCAAAATTATTGCAAAAAAATTATAAAATTCAAAAATCAAAAAAAGTAATATGATCATGCATGTTTAAACAGAGTTATTGGGAAGGTTTTCATACATAACTCCTGATGTAGTCACACACCTGTCACACCACATCCAGAAGGCCTTAGGTGTTATGTTTACAGGCTCTTTGTGTGTTTCTATGTCCAGATTTTTCCACGGCTTTGCATTGTTTTGTTTTGCTTTTACCAATAATCATAAAACATACATGTTGGTGTATTTGGAAAAATCCAAATTGACTCTGAGTTAGTTAGTGTGAAAGCAAATAGATTTTTTTTTCCAGTGCCTTTGTGTTGGCTTTATGACAGATTGTCCAAGGTATGCCATGCCTCAAACTGGATTCAGAAATTGAAAATGAACTCTGGATTTTTCAAAACAGATAAATAAAGCCACATACAAGAAGCACTAGTGGCACATTTAAGACATAAACACAATGTTTTTAAGTCCTCATACAGACAATGAGTAGAACATGTGCCAAAATGTATTTTATTTTGAACTCAGAGTCCATTTATTGGTTATTTATGAGCTGATTGGTTTGTAAAACTTGAAACACAAATGTGATTTTTTTATACAAACAATAAAAAATAGACAAATAACAGAAACAACCCCTGACACTAAAGTGTGCTGTTTTTGAAATAATTACAAAAGCATTACCTTAATTATAACAAGACCACCCTCAACACACCCTCATTAAATTTGTGTGTTTTCTTTTTTTATGTCTGTCCAGGAATGAGGAGGAGCAGAAAGAGGCAATTAATTTGAGCCTGAGCAGAAAGCATGATGAAGATAAAATGAAGAACCACGCTAATTTTATCCATCCTTCCACTCAGATTTCAGGCAGCAGGTCAGCCAGTTAAATTATAAATCTGTTGAACTGAAAACAGGGGGTTTGTTTTGCATCATTTAATTGGAATGTTGAAATAATCAAGTTTAGGAAGACTGCGAGCAATTTGCTGACCTCATTAAACAAATGATACAAACATAAAAAGCTACACTGTAGTAGAACTTGACCATTTATGGATTCACACCCTGGATATTTATATATATTTTTTTCTGGGTAATGCATCACTACAATAAAATAACATTAATAAATGCAAAATGTGTTTTATTTTTACTACTCCTTTAGCAATTGAAGCATTGACATCACACATGCAACAGCAGGGGCAGAGCTAGACTGTTTCGCAAGGGTGGGACAGGAGTGGCCACTGTGTTTTTAGGGGGGCACATACAGAAAAACATACATTTACTTATTCTTTGCTGTAACTGTCCATCTTTGAAATGCCACATGTGATTTCCACCCACTTGTCAATCATTTAGGGGTGGCACTAGGGTTGGGTACCGAAACTCGGTTCCGGTATGGCACTGGGGCAAACATCAACGGAGGTAAATAGACCGAAACACAACATTTTTGTGCCTTATTTCGGTGCCTCAAGGAAAGCTGTTAAACTGCGCCCTCTGGTGTTCACTGTTAACAGTGACATCCTCAGCACACAGTCTCTACGGACACTCTTGTATGCGGTTCGACTCGGGTTGGTTTCGGCCCAATGCATCTCTCCAAGCGCACTCCGCAGCTGCACTGTCTCAGAACATCCTCTCCTTTGGTTCGGGTAGAAGCGAGTACAGCACACTTACGATTTTGGAGTCAGCAGAATTCTGCCCATGGATTAACTCTTGGATTGATTGACAGCAAATTTCCTCCTGGAGAGAGCTGCTTTTGTTTAGGAATACAAGCGTGCGGCGCGATATGACGACTTGGTGAAAGAAGTGATAAAACTGCCTTTTTGGTGATCTTGAGAACTTGTAAACACTTCATGGATAGAGGTGAAGGAGACAAAGCTTAGCGGATCACAGGAAGATGCTTCAAACAAATTGGCCGCCCACGGTTATACAAGCCCTTAGATATAAACAGCACCGTGATAATAAATAAATAAAAAGTGAAGTCCGAACGGTAAGACATCTTTTTTAGTTTATTATTTTTTATTTATTTTTTAACACAAGAGTTGAAGTCGCTGCAGATGGTCCGCACATTATCACACTCACAGAGTGAAGGACACACTGCGTGGAGACACATGGACACTGAGCAGAGCCGACCTGACCCAAAGTGAATCGAGTAGAACCGAGTTCATGGAGAGGGGCTAAACAGGTGCCACTGCAGTGAACAGTTATATGTTATATATTATAGTTGAGACGTCAAAAGCAAAACGGTCCAAAGTGTGGTGTCACTTTACAAATTAAAATGCAGAAACTTCCACCTACAACAAATGCTTTAAGAATATTTGGTGCAAAGACAAACTATTAATGGTTTTGTCAATTTCAAGTTTGACTTTGTCTCAGAAATAGTCATTGCTTCATAAACCTCTGTGTGAGTGTGTGTGTTTTATTTATTTATTTTTAAAGTACCAATTTAAATACCATTTAGGAACCGGTACCATTTTGAAAGTATTGATTTAGGACTGATATCGAATTAAACCCTTTCAATACCCAACCTAAAGGTGGCACCTGGGGTGGCCAATCAGGTGCCAGGGGGCACTTGCCACCCCAGCCACCCCTCTGGCTCTGCCCCTGTGCAACAAAAGATGTTTTGATGTTTCTTCTTGCATCTACTTGAATGAGTTTTTTTATTTGCATAAAATCTTAAAATAAATGACATTTAATTTGTATTTGTCAAGTAATGAAGATATTTAACTAAACAATTTGAGAACTGTATTTGTAGACCTCGAGTTACTGTAAGTTTTGCAGCAGTGTTTGAATTTATAACGCTTACTTTGCAAACACTGTTAGACTTTTATACTATCCATGACACAATCATTTATCACCTAATTGGGAGTGCCAAACAAATGTCACATCTGAAAGACAAAAATAAAAAAAGTGATTTTTTTAATAGATTTGGGAAAGTTTGGCAACTGAAATGTGAGTTTTGATTTGTTCCACAAAAGCCACAAACTGTTTCAAACACTGTTTAAAACCATGTTTGTGTTTTGTCCAGAGCCAAGGAGCGGCAGAAAAAAATGGATGATTTTGTTCTGAGCAAGGACAAGAAGCAACCCCACACTGACTTCAGTCTTCCCAGGCCTCATCCTTCAGGCTGCAAGCCTCTTGTTGAAAAACCAACACAGATACTGAGCCCTGCGATGCAACCGGAGATAAAAATCAAGCTGGTGAGCGCCAACAGTTTTGTGTCTCGCTTTAATCTATTTTAATTCTTCGTCATATCAGAAATGTTAAGCTGTGATCATTATCATGTCATTGTCTTTGTTGTGCTAGGAGAATGATGCAGGAGATAATGTCAAGATTGTCGAAAATCCCCCCAATAAAATGTGCATCCCTCAAATTAAGTGAGGAAACCAAAGCACAGAAAAACTCGACTCACATTTTCAGCCTCAACTAAACAAGGATGTATGTCTAAGTGAAGATGAGCTCGATACAAAAAGTCTCTCTGACAGTAATACGAGTAATGATGATGATTTTGTCACTCTACCTGGGGTGAGAAGGTGTGCCACTGATAGCAGCAGCACCGAGTCAGTGAGTGACATAAATGAGGTGGAGGGAAATGAAATTCCACACCACTCTGATTATTTGGGCTCTGACAGCGAGCAGGATTTCCCATCGTTCATCGAGACAGATTTTCCTCAACTACCCACCGACAAGGCTGGCATTCCACTCCGTCCCACCGAGCCGTCAGCCTTGTGGAAAGTGCACGGCCAGTGGGAGACTCCCCTTTCATTCTGCCCACACAATACCCCCACTACCACTTTGGCAAGAAACACGATTGCCCCTGTGCAGGCTCCTGTCCAAGACAAAGCGCTTCAGGCAAACTCCAAAACTGACACATCGCCCGAATGCCAGTCGGCTTATGACCTATTGACTGACTTCCCCACTCTTCAGCCCCCGGAGAAGCCTTTAGCTTTGGGTGGATTGCATCACGGGAATTTCGAGACCAAAGCTGCGAAGGCAGAAAGCGGCCTTACCCTCTCGCCAAATCATTGCCAAGACAGTGTGGTTTCCCATGAGAGGAGATTGGAAAATGTGCCCCGTGAGGTCTCATCCATCTGTTCAGGAGAGCAGAAATCAGTGCTGAACCTTGAAACATTTGGCCTGGTCGGCCAACCCAGATCCCCAGCAGTTAGCTGTGAGAAAGTGGAGGCCAACAAGCCTTTGCCACCTACAGGTAATAATTCTGCTGTGTGTCTAACAGCCATGCTTACAGCATAAATACACATCTCTGTCAGTGTAATTAATTTGGTTATCATCAACATCACACTCTTTACATTGTATTGTGTAGGTCTCATAGGTTTTCCTCTATATTGTTCTATTTTATTGTAGTAACACATGCAATTCCCAGGACACGAAGCAAAATAGAAGTCCAACACAAATATAAATTTAATCAAAAACAGATTCAGACTTTATTTTAATTACAGTAAACTCTAATTATAGTACAATACATTCACATGCAGAATGTTATGAAATGCCAGTTAGTAAAAATAATGAAATAAAATAAAAAATGTCTAAAGTTGGACCCAATCCTGGTTCAAGATCTAATTCAACAATTAAATTTCCATTTTAACATATCATAAAGTTCTTTAAAAGCGTGTTAGTGAGCTATTCATTCAAATCAGATGTGTTGAAGCAAAAATAAATAAATAATTTAAATTAAATTAAAAACCATCGTAAACAGGTCAGGAACCAACCAAAACTGGATAGAAATTGGATAATTTAAAGAAACATCCACCCATTATGAACAATCCCATTGGCAAGAGTAAAAACAAGTGACTCATTTTTTTTAACAGAAAGAAAAACTGGTAGAACCAGAATCAGGATATCTGCATTGACCCGACTGGAGGATGAGAGAATAGGAAAGAGATGCAGCAGTAAATTGATCCAGGTGTAGTTTCTGCGGAAACACAAAGGAAACAGAAGGTTAATGATATCAATAATTGCATACAAACATGAGAAGTAATGACAGCATGAGAGTGAGGAAACAATGGTCCATTTATTCTTCAGCAGTCTATACCTATAGCTGCATTACTAAGGAATAGTTCAAGAAACCCATACCGACTGTGATTATTGGATTTATCAAAATATCTGTCTTAAGCCTAGTCTTAAAAGTAGACTGGGTGTCAGCTTAACAAAAAAATGTGGAACCTTTCTTGCATTCTACTTTTAAAAATTCCAGGAACCACAAATAAACCTGCTGTTCAAAAGAGACATTCTGTGTTAGGAATATATGGAGCAAAAAAGTATTTTTGTTGAGAAGTAAAATTTGCAATTATACTTTTTAAACTCATATTTATTGTAAGAAAACAAAAGTTTCTATGTCCAACTTTAGTTCTATGTACTTAGAGTTTTCTCCTCAGCTAATGCATTTGCTTTTTTTTCTCTTACAAAGCAGCTGCCGTAGCTCCATTCAGCATGAAAACCTACGTTTTGATCCCGATTTGCTTCCGATGCTAAAACAAGTAAAAGCAAAACAAATCAGCCAACAGTGCTTTGTACCAAATACCACCGCCGACAATGATATTTAAATGCACAAAACACGCGTGTGCAAACACTCCGCAGCTCCCTTTGCGTAGGTGTTGACTCATAGTGACTCTTGGTTGCCGTTGCTGGGAAGTGCTTCTTGAGTCGGATGACTCAGTGAGTAAAAAGTTTTCATAATGAGGGGATTATTGTGCTGTGGCAAAGCAAATTACACAGTGAGCCTTCCAAACTGCTGGTGCAGAACAGAACAGTGGACACAGATAAAAAAAAGAAAAATGTCAGCAATAAAAAAAGGCACAACTTGAGCACAGAGCAATTTTTTCATGCATTTACAGGTGTACAACTGTAGCTGAAGGCTGCTCTGCTCTGCTATGTAAATGAGCATGTGATATACACTGCCAGCACTCCACCAGCAGTTTACACTCACTGCTGATATGATAGAATTCATTCCTTGATAGCAGAACTCTGTTGATTCAATAGTATTTTTTTATAATTATTTTATGTTGAACCCCTGAGGGGAAGATTGCTGAAAATTCCTCTGCAGAGAAAAGAAAGCCTGGATCACACACTTAACATGACACAGGGCACATAAGACAGTAAGCATGTGAAATGGCTAAAGCACTAATCCATACACCCCCACCCCTCTCCTGTTGTGCATATTGCAGTTTCAGGTGCAGATGGTGCTGGTGTTACTGCCAGGTCCTGGGTTAGTGCTGCCAAAAGGGGCACGAGGCAAGCAGCTGCACCCCAGGAGAAAGCCAGACCTTGTACCTTTCAGCACATATTTACCATTAACAAAGCCAAAGGTAAGTTTATATCTTGGCATCCACTCTATACTTTGTGTTTGTGTGTGTGTGTCAGACGTTTGATAGGCAGGATATAATGTTTCACCAAGGAACACATAAAGAATTCATTATAATGTTCAACGGTTGAGTGCATTTATTTTGCAATGCTAACGACGACTGCAGAGTTTCCCCTTCCTGTTTTTGTAGTACAGTGCTCCAAGTGGGTGGATTTCTCACGTATCAATAATGCATTTCACTATGAAATTACAGGTGAATGTGGAAATGTGAGCGCAATGGTCAAAGTTTCACTCACTCCTCAAAGTCAAGTGAGTGAGAGGCAACCTGATCTCCCAAAGGCATGAAGTTGACGATGGTGGGCCAATGGTGTCTGTTGAAATTTGTTGCGACTTCAGGAACTTTTTTTTCTGTTAATCCAAGAAATGTTAAAAAGTCATCTTCTGAATTTTGCTCACAGAATTTGATGGACTATATTTCTTCATCATTTTCCCAAATGATGAAATGGTCAAGAGTTGCGAGCTGCAAAACAACTCAAAGCAAAAATGATCCTCCTCAATGTGTTCACAGTGGAGGGGGTGTGCCATTTAATTAAATGGTCAACGTCCTTTTCTGGACCAAACAATGAAGTGGAGAAAACAGACTCTTAAAAATGTGTCGCTATCATCTACTAATCATTTTCACGTGAATCAATTATTGGATTTCCTTTAGAGGTGTTAGCTAAAAAGGGTTGAAGAGCACTATATAGTGCTGAAAGGTGCTGTGTTTTACTAATGACTTACTGTATAAATTAGGTAAAATAAGTATTGAACACATCAACATTTTTCTCAGTAAATATATTACTAGAGGTGCTAATGACATGAAATTTTCTCCAGATTTCGGAAAAAACCCAAGTGATACATACATACAAAGAAATCAAACCATAAATGTCCAGAAATGAAGTTATTTGTAATAATGTGGAATGGCACAGGGAAAAAGTATTGAACACT
>NW_013952690.1:416323-417906 GCF_001266775.1 Austrofundulus limnaeus
TAAATAAATAAATAGAAATTCACCTACTGCAGCTTTAACCATTTGGAGTCAATTCTGTTTGACAGTTAGCAAAAAAAAATCTTGTAAACCACTGAATGAATTTGAATAAAACTTTCAGAAAATCATCAGTGATTAACTTTTACAAACTCCATTCATATACATACCACAATAGTCATAGACAAGCACCCTAAAAACATGAAAATCACTATAAATCAGGTTATTTTACAGATATTGCGTTGAGAGTTATTTCAAACACAATCGCCAAGCGCTATTTAGCAAGTTGTTTGCTTGAAACTTTAGCATTGACTGTTGAGAGCCATGCCCAAGTGTTTGTTAGCAAAATATCTCAAGAACTACCGCATGGATTTTTACGACTGTCAAAACTTTTAGAATAAACACAATTCAAGATTACAAGACTTAGCTTTGGACGTAACAGCTACAACTTCATCATTTTTCAACAGAAGATGAACTTTGGCATGGAAATTTGCAGTCAGTTTGCATTTCTTTAAAAAAAAACACCTTTCATTTTACTGATGTTTTTACATAAACAATTAAAATATATAGCTCAGAATGTTTTATTTTTATACCCTATTTAACTAAGTTGAAATTTTTAATAAATGGTTTTAGTCTGCAGTATATGTGTAGAATACAGGTCCTGAACTCATCTCTGAATGTCTCTAATCTACATATCACTGACAATAAATTTGTTCTATTTAGGCACAATCTTTTATTCTACTCGTGCACTCTCATTACTTTAATAATCATTAAATGACACAAAAGACTTCACTGAAACATCAATATTAGTTGCAAACAAACATTGTTAAACAAAAAAATTGAATAATTTATTCTGCACTATTTACTCAAGGCGTATTTTTATTTGTGAAATCTGCCATGCATTGTATTTGTTTATTTATTTATTTGTTTGTTTGTTTATTTGTTTGTTTGTTTGTTTGTTACAGATGGACATTCTGCTGCTCAGAAGATTGACAACATGACCTTTTCACCTCACCGAGGCAATCTGACAGCTTTACAACAAAGTTCTCAACTCCAAATCCTGGACCCCTCTGTGAGAGCTGTTTGTGCTCCAGCTCAGGTAAAAACAGCAAAACCTTTTTTTTTTCTTTATTTACTCCACTATAATTTAGCAAAGCAACACAGTATTTGTGTATTTAGACTGAGTTGTAAAATACACTGGAAGTGTAACTGCTCTCTTTTAATAGTTTCAGGCGCAGCTGGGCACCCCAACCTGAAACAAAATGAATTTGCCCCAGTAGTTCCTCCTAATAAACAATATAAATAAGTGATTTACTGTGTGATTTTCTAATTACTTTGACATTTTGAAACATAATTTAAAATGGGTTTTATTGATTCATTCTCAGGTTTATCATATTAATATACAGTATACTCCTCCTGTCAACAACAATATGCTATTAGAGCTGCTGTCTTGAAATGATCTGTTTGTGAGGTTGAGTCTTGCTTAAGGCCTTGGAGTTAAGGTGAGTGTTTTGTTTGCCTTTTTATTTGTTTTACTTTATATTTAAAATTAGTTCAGATGATGGACGACCCACCCCCCACCCCAATTT
>NW_013952690.1:418776-421678 GCF_001266775.1 Austrofundulus limnaeus
ATATAATATAATGTCGCTCAGCTCAGTCTTCCTCAGTTTAGATCCTGCTCCTCTGTCTTGCCACACACACTCTCACCTGTTCCTTATATGCATTCAGCTTAAGGCTGAGTCACACAACAAGATTTTAAAACAGTCGACCGATGTTCAAAGACTGAGTCCACACGTGAGGATAAAAAATCATGGGTACACCAGGTTTGGTCCTACAGTGGTGTACAGTCACATGGCAAGAGACAACACACTAAACACCAAAAGATATTTCATTCATGAACATTCAGATGTCAGATATTAAATCACACGAGACTTCCTGAAATCTCGCGAGAATTCATATGTCCGAGGAAAAATCTCACGTGACCTCCAGAGAGACGTGAGTTCAGAGTAGAGAAACATTTTCAACAAGGAAGAAACAATGTTGATCGTTTGTGGACTAGTTTTACCAGAGGAAAAACAATTCCATAGGACTTTTAACATCCAGCAGACTTTCTGGTGAGTCATGACAGTTTTTGTGTCCTCTGCATTTTGGATTCCCCTCCGTGTTTACATCACTTCACTTTCTGATTGGCTACACGTCTCATTCACAGGCTGAGAGCTCGGTTTAACACTACACACACTGTGATATCGGGCCAAAAAATCAAACATGTTGAATATCCTCAATTTGAGGTCAGAGCGGTCCCGACGTCCTTCCAAGCCGACTAGATCACTCTTAACTCACCACCCAAAGTGAGGATATCTGCTATGACTATCTTTAGAGCCATCACAATAATCTGGACTTCCTTAAGATCGTTGGAAGGGCAAAAATGGGCATGATTATCTTGTAGTGTGACGCCGGCCTTAGGCGTCACCTCATCAGTCCAGCCTTCTTAAGTATGTTCTCCTTCTCCCAGCAGTGCCTTATTGGTCTTGAGGTCTCCACCTGGTTCATCTGAACTGTCAGAATCCACTCTCCTTGACATAGTTGTGTGACAAAAAATGTGTCATTTTGCGTGAACCTCGAGTTGCCCAACCCTTCTCATCACAAGGCCCGGGATGAACTTTTTGCCTTTAGCCGCATACAAAATTATAAGGTGATTGATCAGAATTTTGTGGATGTGTTTGTTTGTGCTGAAAAGCACTTGGAAAGCAATGGTGGCCTTTTGCTTTGCTTCAGAAGTCAACTGTTGTACACATAATCTGACACTTATATAAAGATGGAGATGTACGGGGGAATTCAGTCTGCCAAAAAGGTGTGGCACCTTAACCGTGACAGATTTGTGGCCAAAACAACAACATATATTGAAGTGAAGACTTAGTTTAACTTCATTCAGAATGTAGACCCCAGTGAGAAGAAACCCACGGTGTGACACGTACTGCAGTGGGAGGGAGCTCGGCACAGTGTGTCACGTGGACTGTGGACATCAACTAGTCGGCGCCAGATCAAAAACGCTGGGCCCTTTATGCTGCAGTCTGGTGTTCTTCACTGTAGTAGCTTCCTTCTGCCTCTCTGTGATTTATGTTTTAAATAGATTCCTGCCTCCTCAGCCATTCTTATTTTTTTTCTTTGTTTGTAATGGAAATAAGTTTCTTCACTTTGAGTCTTATCTGCATTCTGGGTCCTGCTCCCATGACATGATGTGGATACACGGGGCTTAATGCAGATCCTGCAGCTTTCACCAAAAAATGCAGTGCTTAGACCTCTTCAAAATAAGATTAATCTGAAAACAAAATGCAGCCGTTTTTGCTTAGAATATTGGGAAAATGCATAATCATCATATGGTTAAAAACTACAATAAAAATAACTTATTTCTGCTTACCTTTAAGCTACATTAACAGAATTTAGGCCTGAATCTTTGCAAACTACTGGACCTTTTAACAGAGCTTGGTCATTTTTTCTCTTCTCCCCACCATTGTTATACAATACTGAGCAACTGCTGGCTCTCTGGATTATTGCTGAGTGCACAGAAAATGTTTGATGCAGCAGTTTGGAAGAGGGAGTTCAGTATTTATTTTTTATTTATTTATTTTTTTTACTTTACCCACTCTCCTCTTTCCCTGGTTTCTCAGTATGTGAAAACATATCAAACATGTCTATAACAGTTTTGAAAGTTGGATGCTGACAAAACTGTCTTTCAGAACTATTCCCGTTAAATGACAAGTAAAATGAGTGAATGAATTTCTTTTCTATGCATAGGTTGGCTCTTGTGTAGGATATTGCTGCTTTTCATCTCGATTTGGTGTGAAATTGGTGATGTTGAAAACAATTATTTAAATATTTTTCAGCTTATAAAGACAGAGCACCTGATTTTTTAGTTCATTCCAACCCTGCTCTTTTTTAAAATTTATTTATTTATTTTAGCTCTGACCTATTTAAATTGGGTCTGCACTCGGTTTCACCATGTGCACCGGTGACGGTGACAGCGTGGCTTATTGCACTCCCAGGTTTTGGCCCCTTGGCCTCAGCGCCTCCAATCTAGCGGGATAATTACTGAAGCTGCGCTGCATATTCTCCCCGGGTGAAAGTGGCAAAACGAAAGATTCTTAGTGTCAGCAGACCAAAAAAATAAAATACGATGCAAAGAGACACGTCAGCAAGGGAAAACAAGGAGACAGGAACTGTAAAACGGGTGATAAAGAGAGACATTATAAAAGTTTTACTTTTGGCACCAAAACAGCTGATGCTGAGATGCTTGTAAATGTTTATGAAGAGTGTGAAAAAAAAGTTATGAGAGCTGGACACTGATATATTAAAAAAAACCTCTCTTTGTCTTAGTTTCTATCTTTATTGCTCACCGCCGAAGGTGAAAAGGGATAATGTTTTTGCCTTTGTCTGTAGGTATATGTTCATTTTTTTGCTGCTTCATCCCTGCTTCACACAGCAAGATTTTACAATTGTGAATTGATTTTCAAAACCTGAGACACTACATGTAAT
>NW_013952690.1:421688-437183 GCF_001266775.1 Austrofundulus limnaeus
TAATAATAATGGATATAACAGATTTGGTCCTACAGTGTGTGGTCTACCGCCACACGGCAAAAACACACCACACACAAACAAATTTCATTCACCAACATTCAGACGTTAGGCGGGAAATCTCATGAGACCTCCCAAGAGCAAATGGGATTTCATAACAAATAAACAAAGCAGATGAGGAAGAGGCAATGGTTTTAATAGAGAGAGGAAAAAAAAAGATCTCTCAGACAGAGGGTTGCTACCTACCAGAAATGAAAACAAGGATCATGGCCCAACTCCTGTGGGGCGGGAACACCGTATTGCTCAAAATTATAAACATTTTGACACAATATACAGAAAGCCCTTCAAACATTTTAATCACATGTTTATATTTATTTTAAAACGTAAACATTTTCTTTTAACAAATGTACAGTATTTACTTCCTAATCCATTGGTGTGATTTGTTCTTTGAACAATCGTATATATTTTTATTTTTATTGGCTAATACTAAGTAAATGATCATTCAGTCACCTTCAAAATATCTACATCCTTAACAATCATCCAGTAGTTTAAAAAAAAAAAACTATACCCATGGACCAACATATTCTGGTAAAAGTGTAAGCAGCTAAGAAATCAGTCCTAACATGATGTCATCAGTATCAGATCTGGTTGAATAAGTGTAACTCTAATATTTGGCTCTTCTGTGTTTTTAAATGTCTGTAGTGTTGCTCTACTATTTGACCCGGAAGAACGTCTGGCTTATGCCAAATCTTTTTCTTCTTACCAGTGATGTAAAAGAAGAGTCCTTCAAACAGATGCATAGGATTTACCCTGGAAACAAATACCTTAAAACTGTGGTTCCCAAAGTTGGGGTCAGGACCCAAAGTGAGTAAGGGGTCTCTGCAGTAGGTTTTGTCCTGTGAGCAGAGATGGCCCTACTCGTGATTGGCGGAGGTTTCGATGTGGGCGGAGAAGGCCCAAGAGACGTGATTGGTGGGATTGATGGTGGGGTTTGAGGAGGCTGGAGGCAGCGGGGAGTAGCTTGATCGAGTCAGGCAGGAAGCAACCTGTTTTTTTAAGATTAATTTTAGTCCTAACTTGAGAAAGGGAAGTGCTAGCTGCACAAAATTTGAACGTCATACATGTGAAAGGATGTGTAACAATATGGCTCGGTCAAAACATCCCTAACCAGCCTGTAAAAAGATCTCTAAAAATTTGTATTTTTTACAGGCTGTTTTTTACAGCCATATTGTTACACATCTTTTCACATGTACTGTACGGCATTCAAATTTTGTGCAGCTAGCACTTTCCTTTCTCAAGTTATGACTGAAATTAATCTAAAAAAATCGTCACTTCCTGCCCGACTCGAGCAAGCTACTCCCTGCTGCATCCAGCCTCATACCCCACCGTCAGCCCGACCAATCACATCTCTTGGGACGTCTCCGCCCACATCAAGACCTCCGCCAATCACGAGCAGGGACATCTCCGCCCACATTAAAACCTTGGCCAATGACAATTTGGGCCGTCTCCGCCCACAGGACAACACGTTCTGCAGAGACCCCTGCTTGCACAAAGTGGGGTCCTAAAACATAAAGGTGGGGTCCTGGAAAGATTTTCTGAAATAATTACACTAAAAAATATAACTGACAACATTTTTTTTTTTGCATTTGTTGTTACAAAAGAATAAGGCTAGTGTCCTTACAATGGAAAAAAATAGCGTAATGAATATTGTTACTATGCTCTTGTTTTTTTTTTCTTTTCTTTTTTTTCTTTACATAAAAACAATGTTTATCAACCAACAACAGCTGGGGGCACAGGTCTCTGCTGCTGGTAGTTTGTGGGTCAAAAGCTGAAAAGTTTGGGAACCACTGCCTTAAAATGTTTAAATCTGACATAGTTTGGAGATCTCTCTGCAGAATCTGTCACACTGGCTGTGTCCTCACTCCACTGTATTTGTGACTAAATGTTTAAACTCAAAAATATCTCTAAACCTTCAATTAGACTGGAAACACATTCTGTTTGGTTTCCATCAATATATATANTATATATATAGTTCAAATGAATTCTCTATTAATTTTCTAATTATCCAGGTCACATTTCACACACTCAACTGTACATTTAAAAAACAAGTATTTTGTCAGCTGATCGAGTTCATATTCAATGAACTTAGTTCATTTCTTTGCCAATCAAAAGCACAAACAACTATTATGACTTTAAAGAGGAGGGGCTTTTAAGTGTTAGTGTGTGAGAGGGTTCATGTCGATTAGTTATTTTGAAAATATGGAGCAAATCATGTTTTGGTTCAATACGGGACGCAACAATTATTGGCCAAATAAAGGACAGTATCATGGGAGGGGTGGCAACTCTGTCTCCAACGTTCACCACACTTTCTGGTGCTCCATGGCAGTTGTTTTGTCTTCTGTATTTTATATTCTCCTCAATGTTTTCATCATCTTGCTTTCTGATTGGCTACACGTCACAGTCAACAGGCTGCAAGCTTGTTTTTTCATCGGTGAACCCCACACACGCTGGAATAATGGTCCAAACCAATCCAACTTGTTGAAAATCCCTGATTTGAGATCAGAGCAGTCCTGGCTTCCTTCAGAGCTGACTAAGCATGATTTTGATTAGATATTTTAACATGAACAACAGCAGATGATATGCATTCCTTAAAGAATGTGTTTTGAGTCACACAAAGTATGAGTGACACATTATTTTTAATCATTAAAAAAAATCAGATACAGACATCACATTCGTGTGTCGATGAGAATAAGAAGTGAATAGATACTAGGCCAGCTTTTCTGAAAAGACCAAGGTCACTGAAGCAGAACCAAGATTCATACTGTATGCACCTGCAGTCTGAAGCAAGAGATTTACTCCCATGCTTCCTGTGGTTTTCTGTAGCTACAGCTTAGCTTTCGTTTAAACGTTGAGAAGCTGGCACACCTGGGATTGCATTTAAGAAACAAGAGGATCCAAGCCTAAAAAATAAACACAACACAACAACAAACTAACCATTAAAATTAAATTTCACTCTTGGCAGAAGGAGAGAAAACACGAGTTGCCAAATCCCGTGGTTTAACAGCCTGATCAATGAGCTGTTGAAAAGGTAGGACTGTCAGAAGCGAGGCACATTTCTAGGGATGTGAGGGGAGGTTTGGCAGCAGCGAGGAGCCATGTGTTTGAGCCGTGTGCCCTACAGCTTGAGCAAGAGAGTGAGTGGCAGAGACATAGGCCAAAGTTTTCACTCTTGGGTTTTTTTTTCTTTCTTCTTCCAGCTAATAAGCCTGTATCTGAGCTGTTGCTAGGCTACACTAGTCTGTTGTAACTATCCGGCAGGTGGCCTTTTTTTTTTTCTTCTACACGTCCATTTTTATTTATTTTTTTGGTGATATTCGTGAGTGATTGAGGACACATGCTCTGGCAGAAAGGTGATTCGTGACTTCTTCTTTACCGTCTCATACGTCTTCTTTTTTAACACATCCTTGTCCCGGTGGCATAAGTGACCTGTTATGAAAGAAACATCCACGTCATTTGAGACGGCAAGTTCCTCAAGCAGCCTGCCCATTTGATCCCAGGCATGTGGCTTTTACCTCTGTGAAGTTGTCCGAGAAAACCTTTAAAGCGAAAAAATGTTGTAACTAGGCAACAAAAATAAATAAATAAAAAAAAACTTCTTTGCTTTTTGATTTGTGTTTTAAAAGAAAACACATCAAAGCCCCTAAAGAATATGTTGTCCCTTCACTGATTGGTTATATGGGGGTGGAAAACCAACTGGTGCAGAGGAGGCCTAATGGTCTGATAGAAATCCATATGTAGACTGGCTTTAAGCTTCCACAGACTTTTCTACAGGTTCAGTCACAATTAAAACATCTGATGTGACCTGCAATAAAAAGAAAACAGAGGGTAAAACAGGAAGAAAATGTGTGTATGTGTCCTACACACAAATGACAAAAAATATATATTTTAATAATTACCATTACTGTTGCCTAACTTCAGAATAAATTGCCTTTTAGCAATAATTGTCACCTTAATTCAGCTCTAATTAGCTAGGTGCCTCATATCTGTAGTAAGCTTAATGTTTAATATGATTAAGTGTGCAGGAAAAAAAGCACTAAACCTTGAATAATATCATTTTGAATTAATAGGAATGAAATTAAAACTCTTTGTTTCACATCTAAATGAAGGTCCATAAAAGCAGTTTTCCACTCTCTGGAAGTGTAAAAACTTGTTTTCGCCTGCATAAAAATTATTATTTTTGCAGTTCAACCTTATAAAAAAGTAAAAACTGTCATTGTTTTATTTTCTTTTCCTTGCTGAGTTTAAAGAGGATCAAATAGTTTGTTGATTTTGTGATTCACTTAAAAGAGGAAACAAGCAAACAGGAATTAACTACACTCGAATTTTCCCATGATAGGGTGACATGGACAAATTACCTTTTATGTGTTGATTTCGTCAAGAGTTTCTTTAAGATAGATTAAGAAACAGAAACAAAGTTTGTAATCATACCCAATGAATTTGTTGATTTTTGGACATTAAATTTCTCAGTAGTAAAGATCTATTGATCCATCCATCCATCCATCCATCCATCCATCCATCCATCCATCCTTCCTTCCTTGCTTACTTACTTGTCCAATTACTGAGTTGAGAAGACCAAGAGTGATACCGAAACATGCCTCACCTGTGACATTTTTTTCTTTGGCCAGTGAATATTTAGGCTGTGTCCAAATTCATGGGCTGTGTTCTTCAAAGAACCAGGCCTGGGTCGTTGTTCTTGGTCGACTGTGAAGACTGGAAAAAAGTTGCTGTGAATTTGGACGATCCAGCCTTCAGCTTTATTATCGCCCTTACCCCAGCCAATGTCCTGTTGCCTACAAGCCGTTACAATGCTAAACAGAAAAAAATAGATTAAATTAGCAAAATATCACTACATTAGTATTATTATTTCAAAATAACAAAAACAATTTAAACAATTTAAATTTGGTTGGCCCACAATGCATCTTGAGATAGGGTGGGTTGAGAAGGATCCACCGGATCCATCCCTCAAATTGGGGGGAAAGGACGCATTTGTGGGCTGCATCGTAGGAGTCTGAATTTGGACAGCCTTCGGCGCGGCACAGTGGTGTAAGGGGCTGACAACTGTGACCCTCGTAGGATGCATCCTCTGAATTTGGACACAGACACAGAGATGCTGAATCTCAGTTCTGGTGTTGTGACCTTCGAAGTTCAGCTGCTTTCGTTACAGCCCCATGCCGAAGGCTGTCCCAATTTATGGGCTCTCTCTCATGTAACCAACGAATGTGACCCACAAAACCCCAAAAAAGAAGACTGCAGTATCCTTCCTAGCCAAGTATATCCCAGTATTCATTGCAACGTCAGCAAATGACAGGAAAACAAAGACAGAAGAGTTTGTTTTCTTTTTTACCTATTTGACAAAGTTTAAAAACTCATCACAGACCAAAGAGTTTGTTTTTAACTTTATGTTTAAATGGTTAAATGGTCTGAAATTATATAGGGCTTTATCAAGCCTACCTAGACCCCAAATTGCTTTACATTTCAGTCATTCACACACTGATCTTGGCAAACTACATTGTAGCCACAGCTGTCCTGGGGTACACTGACAGAGGCGGGGCTGCCATTCTCTGGTGCCACCGGACCCTTTGACTCCCCATCAGTAGGCAAGGGGGGGTTAAGTGTCTTGCCCAAGGACACAATGACTGAGACGGCTGAAATGGGGATCGAACTGTCACCTTCTGGTTACAGGACGACTCCCCTATCACAGCTGCCCCCATTTAGCAACTTAGCTGCTGATGCTGAATTTATGACGCAATGAGAGGTTGAGGAATGAGATGTTAAATAAAATACAATCAGCAGTGGTACTGGAGCTAAACCTAAATTAATAATGTTTTTTATTTACTTACACATAATGTGTATCCAATCATTAGATGAATTCTCTCTCTTTTCCTTCATGATTTTGAAGCCCAGGCACAGCAAGGCAACTTTCCTCAAGGTGTCAAGCTTCCAGATTTTTCTGTCAAACAGGTGAGACTCAGAGTTTTACTCTCTCGTGATTTGTTTGTTCGGAACAGACTATAACCTGTGTCACCAAATTTTCACCCTCGCCTGTAAATTTGTTTTTTGGTTGCGAGTCTATGTGTGCTGCAGCTGCAACTTGGCTCCTAGTTGATTCCTATTTTCTTTTGTGAAACTGTCAGCTTGTATTACAAATGAAAGCTCTGCTGTCGCGCAGCTCATGCTGTTCAGCGGGGATTAGCCAATCATCTGCGAGAATGATGCAAAACATAAGTCACATCAGATTGTGAAACTCACGAACGCTCGTGCTTTTTCAGAGTTCGCATCCATGTGTGTTGTTGCGCATAAACCCTGTTTCATGCTGTATAATTGAATATTGGGAAGAGGGGGGCTTTATTTGTCCGGGTGTCACTGTTGATGGATGCCCCTCATAAGACAAGCACAATCAGGGATCATTCTTCAGTTTTCCTCCTACTCCTCACCCTTCCTCTTCATCATATTTTATTCTCCAAGCCAAATGCTTACCCCCCACCCCCCCTTGTGGGCACTGGTAGAGATGGTGTTGTCGCAGAGGATTTCATGCTACCACATGTTGTGTCTGTTCTGTTCTAATTGAAAAGAAGGCATGCGGTCTTTAACAAGTCCTATGGCCATTACAGGATGACAGAAAATGGGGAAGTTGTCGCAGAAAGTGCTTTTCTCCATCATTTACACAGAATCATCCACTTTTAAGACAAAACATTCAGCAGAGACGGCGAAGGAAGTATGTCTTTTAAAGACACACTACTCTTTCAGGGTCTTTTTTTCCTATGGCTTCTGCAGATTTCTGCCACTCTTTCTGTGTCATTTTTTAAATGGAACCTGTCTCAGAGTTCGTTAATGACTCATTATTGAAAATTTGAGCACTTGAACGCCCACCACATTTCAGATCAGAATTAATATTATTATTTCTTTGAGTGCAAATTTATTTACTGTAACTACAGCTATAAACTTTGTTTACCTTCAGTTATTTTTTTCTGCTTAAACAACTAAGAATAATGACACTCTCTGTCACCTACACAACTATTAGGACTTTGCAGGAATGCACAAATTTTGGAAAAACTCCTTTAGTGTGTAGACAATCATATGCTGCTGGACTCTTAGTACTCACCAGAAACATTTTCCACACCTGAGTTGCCCCCCCCACCTTCAAATCAAACAAAATATTTGTTAAATGTTTTTGCTGGTTTATGCCACTATCATTTTAAAGATATAAAAGTTTCCAAAGGTCATAAGAGGACAAACTCCCACCCCCACGTTCACAAAATATTTATCTTTTGTGCTATTTGCACCAATATGTGCTGCTACAATTTTTGTTCGTGCCACTTTTGTTTTCAGTCAATTAATAAAGGTTTCCAGAGGTTTGTTAAAAGTTTTCTGTGTATAAGGGCAGCCGAATTCAGCTGTTTGCATTCATGCAGGCCATTTACTTTGAGAAGAACCATGATGTGGATGAAGGCTCATGCATTGTCCCACTGTAAACATGGCTAAGTATTTTACTTCTCCAAAAATGATGTGTTTTTTAGCTTGGACTTGTTGTTTTAATTTTTTTTAATTGCAATAAAATATCAGGTGCAATTTTCTTTTCTAACATTGCCATGAACAAAATAATAGTTCAATTTCATTTAAAATCTAATCTGTATTGACAAAGGGGAAAAATAGCCTTTAATGTTTGGATTCAAATTAAGAATTGTATGTGCTTTTTACCAAATATCATAACTTCTTGTTAGCACAGAGAAAATAATTTGAAATAACACATTTTAAAGTGCTTCTGATAACAATTTTTTGAAATAAATATAAATGCATTTTTGGAGACATAACTGATTTATTTATGGTAACAAAGTTTCATGCTGCTGATATAAACAGTTGTAGAGATATTTGCATGTGAAATAACAGGAAGTGAAGTCAAAGGGTAATGTCTGCATGTGAACAGAACATTGATTCAATAGCTGACACAACAGACTGTAGACAAAAACCTGATGTTTCTTTAGATTATTTTGAGTTTATCAGAGAGCAATGCAAGTCAAGTGTTCAAATAATATTGTTCCAATAAACAAGGATTATAAAGTTCATTTTCTTAAAGGGATCCCCAATTAGTTGTAACATAAGACTTTATTTAATAAACATATACTTTAACTGAAAAATAAAGACTGTAAAAATACTGTAGGATGTTTAGTTTTTATAATTTTACAGAGACGTAGCCATTTTATTTACATGCAAAGCATTCTGGGTAAATGATGACGTGGATAGGTCCTCGGTGCGTGGCAGCTAGCAAGCTATATACACTATGAAGGTTAATCTTGGACAATATCTGATGATCGACTCTTTTAAATGAAACCAGAGAGCGTTGACAGAGAGGAGAAGGTAGAAATGACTCAGTCTGTAACTGAAAATATGGATGGAGGACAACAGAGCTGCTTCATGGAAGAAGAACCTCAGTTTAGCTTGTTTGTTGCACTAGCACTGAGCTAATACATATAAGGCAATATAGCATCAGTGCTAGCACAAAGGCTAACAGGCTAAGCTGACGTTCTTCTTCCATGAAGCAGCTCTGTTGTCCTCCATCTATATTTTCAGTTACAGGCTGAGTCATTTCTACCTTCTCCTCTCTGTCAACGCTCTCTGGTTTCATTTAAAAGAGTCGATCATCAGATATTGTCCAAGATTAACCTTCAGGGTGGATATAGCTCGCTCACACCGAGGACCTATCCACGTCATCATTTACCCAGAATGCTTTGCATGTAAATAAAATGGCTCCGTCCATGTTAAAATATATTTTTTAAAATTATACAAAACTAAACAGCCTACAGTATTTTCACAGTCTTTATTTTACAGTTAAAATATATGTTTATCAAATTAAGTCTAATGTTACAACTAATCAGGGATCCCTTTAAAAAGTTCCCCGTTGATGTCACTTCCTGTTTCACTGTAGCTGAGCCAAGCTCAACAATTATGTAACAAAATTATGTAACAAAATTGTTAAAATACTGTGTGATATGCCAAGTTCCTTAAATATAAATATGTTTTCTTTGACTTTGTTGTATTTGAAGGATATGCATATCTCAGGCACTTTAGGGATTTGTTGGTCTCCAGGAGAGTTTAGATTTAAGGTTCACACAAATGATTGTAAAAAATGGTTATAATGACGCAGTTCATGCAGTATTTTTACTTTAGGATTTGAAGGTAGTGAATAAATGGGAACCTTAATAATATACCCTTCAACTAAAGGTTGATAAAGGTGATGGAAAATAATGGGGATGACTCATGTTCTTTCATTTGAGATCTGTTTGCAGTGCCTTGACTGTGAATGGAGATGTGAGTACTTTCACATCCACACATTTCAGTGAAGCAGCCATTTTAACCATTGCACGTGGCGTTACATCGGCATCAGAAGTTGGAACTAAGAAATAGGAAGGCATGCTAGCTGAGCAGTGCACCAGAAGTACTTTGACTGAAAACACCTCCTGCTACCCTCACATCAAGTATTGCATTGTTTCGTCTCACAAGTCAATACTCCACAATGATGTTGTTTCACCTCTTGGTGCATGAAGACTGTGGTGATGAACACACCTCAGGCTTTACCAAAACAGCAGTTTTCATCTCCCCTGGATCAAGGAAAGGTGACAGTCCTGCATTTTTCAGCTCAACTCTAAAAAGATGTACGATCCAATTAGACCCACACCTCCAATCATTACTTATGTTGCCTTTATGACAAGTGACAAATGACAAGTCACTAAAAACAGTCTCTCTCTAAAGATTGGAAAAAAAATCAACTGATATATGATCTGATATTAACCTATGAGTGCAGCAGAGGTAAACAAATTTCACACTGTGTAGTCTAAAACGGCTGAAGTAGACAAAGGTTGTGTATCTCCACACTTCACTTCACTTGAAACCAGATGTAACTGCAGGGGAAAACATTTATTCTGTCTTCAACAACACAAAATGAGTCGAGTAATTTCAGGTTCATGCAAAAGGTTTTACAAATCTTTGAAGGAAAGGTAAAGATGCTTTTCTGTGCAAATGTTTTTATTTGTGTCATATGTGCATTCATTTGTCTGTAAACCAGCCCAAGCATCTCAAGAAACAGTGGATGAATTTGAGTGAAACTATTAGAGAGTAAGCATTGGAAGAACATCAATGAATGATTACATTTAGGGCCCAAACACATTCATCATGAACATCACAGCTAAGCAAAGACAAAAATGGCAATAACTCAGCCAATTTTATACATATTGACCTAAAAATTGGTGTGGTAGTAGCTGACAATTGTTCATGTGTTTCCTCTAAAACTTTGGCAAGATCCATTGTGACAGCTATGTTTGTCTGGAAGTAAAAAAGAAGGCTCTGTAACTAATTAGGAGACTGATGCAAAACTATCACCTTGTTTTTCATTTTTTAAAAAGATTTTTAAGTATGTGTTGTAGTAAAATGAACATTTTTTGTTTTGTCACAATTATCTGACTTTTCCCATATTTAAAAAAAAACAAATACTGTCATTTAGAGGATTTATTTGCAGAACATGACAAATTGTCATATACAGCAGAAATATTGCAGTGTTGTAAGAACTCAAATATTGCCCCCACAAAACAAGAACAAAATTATATTAATTACAACACTAATGTCCTAATTAAGGAAGCGATCATACATCCGTATTTAGTGCAAAAACATTGATTTTTACCCAGCTTCCTTGCATCGTGGTATGTTCTCTATATTTCCATTGCTGTTGGGTGGTGTTTCGTCCCTCATGGTGCAAAGATCCAATCAGCTCAGCTGTGTTTGATGGCTTGTGACCATTCATCTTCCCTTATCAAACTGTATTTCATTGGTTTTCAGTGGGGTTCAGATCTGGAGATTGGATTGCCCATGACAGGGTCTTGATCTGATGCGCCTTCATCCACAAATGAAACCCTCTGAAAACTTGCTGCTCACTCTCTCCCTCTGGACTCTCCTTTCCCTCACTCAAAACTTTTATAACTTAACATGCCCAACTGTCTTTTTTTATTTTATTCTTATTACTGTTTTTACCCTCCAGTTTATCTTATTGCAAAAAAAAAAACAGGTAATGATGACCACAGTTGTGTTTTGTAAATGCATTTCTTATTTAATAAAACAAATAATAATAAATTGTTCAGGGTATCACCCAATCTTTTTTTGTTGAATGAGGTGTGCTTATATAATTCAAATGATTGGAACAGAATGTCTTTTTTCTCATTTAGAGATGTTGATTTAATTAAAATATGGTGAACAACAAAGCTAAAATAAATTAGCCAACACAAGAATCGTGATAATTCAGTCAGTTTTCCAGATATTGAGCTAAATGTTGAGTGGGAAAGTCATTTTTGAGCGCTAGCACACCTAACGAGATCTCAAAGTGGCTGTCCCTTCTCTGCATAGGATGATTTATTTTAAAACTCTGACATATTCCGTCAAGGGTTGTTAACCTTTTATAATAAATATTTATTTATTTTAGAAAGAAAAACAGGAATGTGTCTTAAATATTAACCACCATGCTGGTTTTATTCTTGCTCCCAGCAAATCAGAAATGTAAAATGCACCATTTCTATTTTACCCTCAAACTTTTATTTACAGTAGCAGCTGTAAATGACTTGCATACGTTCAATGAACTGGGAATTGGTGAATCACTTTCAATATGCAGGTGAATCAACAATAGCAAGAAAAAGGGGAGGTAATTTTTCATGAAATAGATTCCTATTTAAGAATAAATAAGCCAGGTGGCAAAAGGCCGATAGGCTGTTTTTGCTATAGTTTTAGTTTTGTAGCAGCATTATTTGCAGAGGTGGGATTATTCATGAAAAAGCAACTCTGCAAATCGATTCTGTGCCCTGTTATTAAGTCTTTTTTTTTCTTTTGAGCATCAAAGGTAGAGAACAAAAACTGTCTTTGAAATAACATAATGCAACCATTTTTTTCCCAGTTCCATCCAAATTCTGCGAGGCTTTATATCAATGGTTTCTTTGTGCCTCCCCATCTTCTGCAAAATGCCATTTTCTCGCTGCCTCCTTTTGTGTATGAGCGGCCGCAACAAACGGTGAGGGCGACTACCGGTGTCAAGCCACCACAACCCGATCTGTGTCCGACACAAGGCGGGGTGAGAGGTGAGCGCTGCAGAATTTAATGGTTCAGCAGTGCCATTTTGAGAACACAAGTTGAAGAAAGGCAAAAGACACCCTTTCTTCTTTCTACTTTTATCCCCTTCTCTCTCTTCTGCCACCTCTGCTCCCGCTGCTCACTTTATGTGACCTGCCTTTTTATCTCTCACACACCTCTCACACACCCTCTCCTGCTGCTCTTTAACCTCAACGTGGTGCAATTTTGTGTCTTTGCATCCGTGTTCTGCATGTTGTTAAAAGTCAAACAGCGTCTTTCAAAGATAAGTAGAATAATTTTTCCCTTATATAGAAGTTTTGGTCTAGTTAGGGAATTTCATTTTATTTTATTTTTATGACTGACACACATTTGTAGTGCCACAGTATAAATATGCTTATATTGTATAATACTCTATAAAAAATTAAAACCCAAGTCAAGAAATGTTGGGATATTATGTAAAATGCAAAAAAAGTGGAATTAAATGATTTGCCAATCTTAAACCCATATTATATTCACAATGAAACATAAATAGTGTTGTCATCAAGACCACCTACATTGAGACCAAGTCAAAACCAAGACCAGAAAAAAAAACTGAAGCTAATGCCTTAAAACATACAGTATACTGTACACAGGTAGCTAACTTAATACGTCTAGCTGATATTGACTATTTTTTTTTTTTTTTTTGTGTGAGAGTAAAGAATTATGGTGAAGAGGCAGATTGCTAACATTAGCTAGCTAGCTTTGCTAACATCCCTTAGCTTACCTTTGTGCATCCATCCAAAAAAAAAAAAAAGCTTACCTTTGTGCTTCTTTTCTAAGTAACGATAAACGTTTGATGTTGTCCCCTCTTTCTCTGAATGTGAAGCACTGCATAATTTACAAGTGACCGAATGCTTTCTTCTGAATGCTTTAGAAATATATCAGTTATGCTTTATGTAGCTCAATTGTATTAATGACAATTTTAAACATATATTTTTTCCACTGACTGCTCACTTTCTTGGATTGCTGCATGCAAGTGGTTGACAGTGGTTCAAAACTAAAGAAACATAAAGAGGACTGACCCCTAATTTACACTACATGCATTCCGGCTCTGCTCCGCTCCGGTCCGACTTCCGTAGCAAATACACACTCATTATAATCAATGAGAGTGTTTGCACTGGCTGCGCATGGCAGCGGTGAGCGGACGCTAATCCGTCAAAATTAGATTCAATCCTATTTTTGACGGATGCCGGAGCTGCGCCGGAGTCAGTTTTTAAAGATTATGTTGCATCAACAACAAGAGAAATGAGGACAACATCTGTATTTTCAAAATTAGACACTATTTGGTGGGATAATTTGTCAGAAAAAATTTGAAATCCCAGCTGTATTAATCAATAAATGACTTTATTTCTACACCAATGCTGTCAGAATGTATCCTTCTGTTTGGGAAGCAGATGAAAACATGTAGCATGAAGCATATGCGTACACACACGATACACGTGGATTTTATTTTGAAATCAGAAGTTTCACAAAGACAACAGTTTACAGTTATACAGTTTCAACATATATATCAAAAGTCTTTATATCATTATTTTCGGTTGTGTTTGGAGTTCGTCTTTCACAGAATAAATTATTTTTTTGCTGTGACTTCCACATTTATCACTGAATTTATCGCGCAATCCCCTTCCTGCACACCCTCCCGACACCCACCCTCCTCTGTGTGTCAGACCGGAGCGGAGCTGAGCGCAGTGGACACTGTATAAATTGAGGCACAAACAAACAGCTGCAAACTGCGCACCGCAGCGCAGTGGAGCGGAGACGCATGTAGTGTAAATCCGGGGTAAGTCAGGCTGTGTGGGGTAAAGGGAGGGAACAGCTCGTGCATGATAGTGATTGGTATGGGTAAGACAATGCTCTTGTCTCTTATTGGCTGTTTCTGAGCAGGAGCAATGTATTTCTGCAAATCGCTGTAGGAGCACAGGGAGGAGCTTTATTTTTTTCACAGATTACCTTTCTCATATTCTACTGTCAGGACATAGTGACGGTTTTAATAAATATGTAAAACATATTTTTTTATAAAAGTTACCTGCTTTTGAAACTCTTTTTTTTTTTTTGAAATACTTTAAGCAGTTGAGTTCCTCAAGTTTTTTTATATCTATTTTCCTATTGTATCAATTAAAAAGACTGTTGGATTGGTACTTATTATGATTTTATTAGACTATTATCAGGGAAACAGCTGGCAATTTTATATTATATTTGTCAAACTGTTATGTGGCTTGTGTCATTGATGACAGAGATCAACACAGCTGCTATAATTATTGTTTAGCTCTAATATCTCCATGTTTGTTACGTCAATGCTGGTGTTTGTATATGAAACATAGAGGAGCTGTGCTGTTTGTTGAAAGTCTGTTTTGTTGGCAATTTTTCCTCAGAAAGCTTTGTTTTTAACATTGTTTACAGAAATCATTGTGTTTCATATGCACTAGTGGACTGTATGTCACTTATTGTAACCTATCATTTTAAATCACAGCACTCCTTGAATGAATACCTGCAGCCTTTCATGCCTGAGTTTTACTGTATTTAGAGAAATTCAGTGTTGTTGATGTTTTGGTTATACCTTGAAAAGAACATTGTACACAACCTCAATCTCAAGCAATTTATGAAATGTGAAAGTACGAGTTGTGAATGCATTTAAAGGTATCATATCATGCTTTTAAATCCTTCTTTTTCATGTCTAAATCATTCACTTATGGTCTATTTAAAATAAAACTGCAACGCTTTCGTCTTAATTCCTTGTTTTTGTTGCTCCACAGACTCCTTGCCTTCCTTGCTTTACCCCTGTTCTGAGTTGTGCCTAAGCGGAAGCTGTTTTGGTGCGGTCTCTTTAAATACAAGTGAGATATTTCACAACCCGCCCCGTCCAGGTCGCTGAGCATTCGACTCCACCCCGTTCGGCCATATTTGTAGTTTCATAGCAAAAACACATTTATCTACTGACTAAAAACTGATTTTAAGATAAAATAAGATAAGATACAACTTTATTGATCCCATAGTCTGGAAATTTGCACATTACTGCAGCTTAATACAAGAGAGGCTGAGAAGAATAATGAAAGATTAATAAAAGATAACAAACAAAACCCCACAATATACACATGTGACATATAGTAATGTACCAATGCACATATACACATATACATAAACACATGTGCTTATTTATATACATACATTCACTGTAAAGTGGTCACCATTTTTCAGTGAATATACAGTGGTTTGCAAAAGTATTCATACCCCTTGAACTTTTCCATATTTTGTCACATTACAACCACAAACATAAATATATTTCACTGGAATTTAATG
>NW_013952690.1:438603-441378 GCF_001266775.1 Austrofundulus limnaeus
TTGTCAATCCAGCCTTACATGTACGAGCCAGAGTCTGACCCAGTGCAAGACACTCAGAATGACAAACCTGCAGAACCACGTCTTCAAACAAATATGTCACAATGGTACATTATTTATTTCCACACTCTTTGTCCTTACCTACACTGGGGAGCATAGCTAAACTAAAATACATGCATTTGAACAACTATTATATTATATAATTTACTTATGTGATCAATAAAGTATTTTTAATTGAACAACTACAATATACTCACACTCTGTACAGATGTGAAATTATTTTAAATAAATAGATTTTTGTGCTTGACTGTTAGTTTGAAATGTACAAGAAGCAAATAAAATGAAATTGTTTTGATTTTTCAGTCCCAATTAGCCTATTGATTTCCATATGTCAAATCAGAACTTAAATTATAATTTAATGATCAGTCACATTCTACTTTGGAACTGTAACTAATATTGTATGTCACAGGTCTGTGGGACAGCAAAGAACCTGGAACCCAAATGTCTAAGCCAGATACATTTCAAACATCACAAGGCAGAGCATCATTTCAACTCTAACTCCAAGGCTTTAATGACAGAAGTACTCCCAAACACACCTCATCATCTTTCACACAAAGACTTCAGAGATGGTGTTAGCAAAACACAAATTCAGCCACTTTTCCTTCTCCAGAAAACACTAATTGGAAAGTGACATGATGATGTACTGACAACATTGAATGTAAGAATTTATGTACTTTATTACTCCTTGACAAACAATATAAAAGTGTCAAATTACATTTATAGTTTTGATAAAAATCATTTTTACCTAAAATGCAAAATTATATGTGTTCAGTTGCTTTTTTTGTATGTGGAATGCATTGCCTTCATAAAATATGTTAGCAGCAGAAGATAAAAATGGGAGCAATCAAATCAAATAAATTTATCACATACACAAAGTTCAACTTGCAGTGAAATGTTTTTATGACAAAAATTGAAGTTTAAAAGTACAGAGAACACAGTAAAAAATCCTGAATTTTTTTGGAGAATGAAATGTAACCCATCACATCGAAACGAGTATTAAGTCCAAAAGTGGTGTATGGAGAAATAGGCAAATATAGTGTTTTGACTAGTAAAATGTTAACAAAAATTGCATTTTGTCAAAATATAATGAATAAAAGCCTTATCAATGTAACAGTTGAATGAACTGTCTGAAATATAATCATAAAACAAAATATTTGAAGCACTATTTTGAACAGTAGCAACAAAAAATCTGATTTTGAGGAAAAATACCTTAAATTTTTAAGATATTCCCTGTGAGCTAGCAAAGTGTTGTTTTTTTAAGCTGGGAAATCTCAATATTCAAATATAATTTGAGGTTTCCTCTTTATAAGGGCATCAAAAATTCTTCATTAAAATGACATCAAATTAGGATTCAGACCAAATATTTATGTATTATTGTAACCAACAAGACAAATTAAGTCATATTTATGGATTTATTTATGATATCAGAATGATCCAGGTATCAAAATGTAGCTTTTAAAGCCAATAATCTGAAAATGTAATTAGGTCATTTTGACCAATTTTGACTTAATCCTCATTTTGATATGATGGGTCACAAATATGCAACCTCATCACACTGAGTCATCTTGTCCTGCACGTTCTTTCTGCGAGATGTGTGGAAGTATGTGTGATACAGTTGTGAATGATCCTCCCACTGGGTGTGGACTGAGTTCAGATGTGGTGCAGAGGGTGGTGTGAAGATGTGGCATCAGGACGTGTAGTGAAGACACATGCATCAGGATGTGTGGTAAAGATGCGTGCATCAGGAGGTGGTGTGGAGATACTGGCCTTGTCTTGGACAACTGGAGATGAATCCACAGCGCAGTCTGGAAAACATCAACAACATTAAAATGTACACAGTCTTTGCATAGTAGAAACAGTAAAGTGTCACTTATTTTTGTAATTTTTGTTTAACATTGTGAGGAAAAGTTTCTCATTCAACACTTTCACACATCACATGCCCTTGTGACACGACTTTGAATAAGGGAAAAATAATTAAAGTATGGATGATTTTGATTTATTGAAATCAAGTTGGCATATTAAAAGTGACTAATGTGGTAAGACTTACTTAGGGTTTCAGGAGTTCTGAYAGGCTTTGCTGTGCCTTCTCCCTTCTTGAACTTGGGAAAGAATAATCTACATGCTCTCCAGATGAGGTACTTGCCTGCAGACATGCATTTTCATTGAAATGCATTGCAGACAGGTACAGTCTGGTTAAAATAGCATAAAAGAATATTACATGTTAGTTTAATGTTGCACCATTAAAAGTCATCTAACACACAGTATTTTGAATAGCGAAAAAAAATACATAAATACAGAGTGACTAAAACAACACTGCAGTCGATACTTTTTGGCCGATTCTTGAAGCCGATACTACTTTTTCTTYCTCCCTYCMTTAACAWGATAAAAATAAGAATGATAACAAATGTTACACAAGTCTTAATTTAAAACAAAACAAACTAAAAAAACATTTATTAACTAAGCCTTGTCTGAACAGGCTGTATAAAGTGCTGCCACACAGGATTTCTTCTTTCAGCCCTTTCTTAAAAAAAATAAAATAAAATAAATATATTACTTATTTTATCTAGTGCTAAATATTCTGTTTTTATTTGTATATTAATAAGATTAAATATTTTTTACATAAAATAAAATGAATGTTTTAGGAGGGTGGCTGTGGTGTAGTGGTAGAGCAGCCAGCTTGGGACCTGAAAGTCTTAGGTTCGACTCCCCGCCATGCCC
>NW_013952690.1:442210-443337 GCF_001266775.1 Austrofundulus limnaeus
CTCTCTCTCTCTCTCTCTCTCTCTCTCTCTCTCTCTCTCTCTCTCTCTCTGTGTGTGTGTGTCTTCCCGCAGTAAATTTCAGGCTCTGCAATTGCTCCAACACTGCTGAAGCCACATTCTGCTTTGAAACGTTTCTTTAGTTTGTTATTGCTATGAGCTCTTATGCTAACACGATAGTTCACTCCTCCCGACACTAAGAAAACAGGAGGGGAGGAGTCAGCTAAGCCCCTGTGTAGCGGAGCACAGAGAGGGAGAGAGACGAAGTAAACAAACAAGCAGGAAAATGAAACTTATCATCCTATTTTTTTTTTACCGATCTCAAAATAACTTACCATACAAATAATTGATTTGTTGACCATCGCGACAGTATGACAAAATAAACAATAAAAGAAAATAAGCAACAGCAGATTTTGAACAAACTGAAAAGTTTGACCCATAAAAAATGGAAAAATATCTTTGCAGTAACTGGACAGAATAAATTAAAGTTTTCTACACTCCTAGACACTATAATTGCACAAAAAATGTTTATAAATGCAAAAAAGTGCATTTAGCATATGTCTCCTTTAAGTTACATCAACATCAAAGTTAACTTTTTTCCCATTTATTTATTCCCTTTTATTTATTTGATTAGGACCATGCATATCAATCAATATTCCCACAATTCTTGGCAGTGTAAGTATGCAAGAATTAGCACAATAGCTAAATTTCATCTTTTGTTCTATACAAGTACATAAGCACAAGAAAAAGAAAAAACACAACAGCTCACTATATAATTCGCAGGACAGAAAACAGTACAAAGGAAAAAATAAATAAAAATAAACATAAAAACAGTTATTTTGCTTTCAACCAATGCTTAAGTTTCTTTTTAAAAATTTGCTTAGTTTTCACTGTCTCTGATACTGTATATACTGGTAGTCTGTTCCATGAAATGATTTAGGTTAATTCAAAACTTAATTTTTTTAAAGTGCAGAAACCACTCCTGTCATGATGATTTTGGCCCTATAGTAACTTACCCCAAAATTAACTTTTTTAAGCTGATAAACTGTCTAGAATGTGTCTAAAATGTTATATAGTACTGTTTCTGTGCTAATTTTGATGTTTTTGTGTGTATTTGTTCAAATCTGTAA
>NW_013952690.1:443792-447380 GCF_001266775.1 Austrofundulus limnaeus
AAAAAACAATAAATAACATCAAACAGCCATCTTCCAACCTATTCTGCTGCTATAAGTTACTTTTCCCCCTCTCCTCCTGCTTCGCAGCAGGAGATTTTAGAAAAAGAGAAAGGTTAAGTGGTAGAAATACAAGATGGAGCAACTGAAGGATAGAACAAACAGGGGTGAAGAAAAGCAAACACACAGCGCACGTAAGTGGAAAATTGGGAGTTAAAGATAAAATGGAAATATTCAGCAAACATTGTTTTAACTAATTATAGTATTATATTATAAAACACGACAATAGATCAAAGCTAAATATTAACACCGTAATTCTGAAAAAAAAAGTCACTGCACAATAAAATCAAGACAATTCGATCTAACATTTAGCAAAATATTTCCAGCAAAACCCAGGATTTAAGCCATGAGGTTTAAGAAAATGCTGCAACTCAAAGACTCCAACTCACAAGAAGCCTTTCTTCAATATTTAGAGAAGAGGCAGACATCTCTGTATGGTATTTAATTTTCTGGTGAAAAAAATCAATTAGCTATTTGCCCAAGAATTCAAGTTCTCCTTTATTCTTCTTTTTCTGTTTCCATGGAGCTCTTGTGGTTCCTAAATGAATCTCTTATTTCAGTTAAACACTGTAATTTCTCCAATCATTTAGAGAAAATTGAATCACTACAAATTACGAGTTCATTAATTCCTTTCTGAGAGGCAGCGTGGAGGGTTTTGGGATGTGCTGCATAAGTATTGGGTTTGGATCTTTTTATTTTTTTTCGTTTTGTTGGATACATTACTTATTCAAACTCAAGTATGTGCATTTGCTGACTGCTGCAACTTGTAATCAAACCTTTAGAAAATAGCAAGTGCAACACTAAATCCATTTATTAAACTGAAGAGAGCTTACCAAACTCTTTGAGGAGGTTACAAAATGTTTCGAAATCCCAGACTTTCTGCTCAATTTTTTTTAATTTAATTATTTTTTTTAGAATGTGGGAGTTTTAAAACAAGCAGCAATGACTCAAAGCACTGAGTAATGGACTTTTAGAGCAGAGCCAGGACAGTTGTGCTACATTACTTTACTCTGTTTTCTTACAAACGGACCTGAAAAAGTGTCTCTTTGGTCGTATTCAGACCTGATAATTTGCTCCGCTTTAAACGAACCAGAGTTCGTTTCCAGCGTTGGTCCGGACCTTTTGTGCAGGTGTGAATACACTCATGCGAACTCTGGTGCGGATCAAACAACCGGACCGAGACCTGCTTTTTGAGGTGGTCTCGGTTCGTTTCCAAACGAACTCTGGTGCGGTTCACTTCAGTTCTCTTCTGGTGTGAATACAGACCGGACTCTAACCGAACCAACTGCATTAAACATGCACCTTTTTGGACTTCACAGGCCACCGTTGCTGAGCTAAATAAACTGAAAACATATCTGTTTCGTCGTCTCCTGTTAGCAGCTCTGCTGCCGGCATGTTGTGGGTCAGAACACGCAGCGCACCTTGTCTCCTTTGGGTTGCGGGACACATTTACTGACGCCGCTCCAAAATTAGAATATCATCACAGAACCACCATTAAATTAGCTGCTTCTGACATTTTAAATGCTATTGCTGTTGTACTATCAGTAAAAATGTGCGCATCAGAACCGCAGCACGCAGGACTTCCTTGTTTTCTTCTGGATCTGTGGCTCAGTCCCGCCCCCATCCTTTTTTTGTCCAATGGGAGCAATGATTGTCAGCCTCATGGCTTTGTTTACAAGTTATAGTTCGTTTGCAAAAAAGCACAATGTGAATGCAAACCGCACCAAGCGAAAAAAAAAAAGTCCATTTTTGGTCCGGACCAAACAATTGGACCAAAGGACTTTCCTGGTCTGAATACACCCTTTGAGTCTGCAGCAATCCAGTGTTCGTGTTGTACAGATATGGTGTACAAGTCCTCAGCAGATATCTGAGTGTCTGAACCATTCTCCTGTTCTGAGAGTATTAATGGCTTGAACTTGTCTATTTTTTTACTGTAATGTCTTTGAAAAGAACAACAATATAGTTCAATATGTGCAAAGAAGCACAAACAGATATTTAGCAAAAATCTTTTAGTGAGGATGGATGTTTTATGTTGATGCTCAAAGGAATCTTTCTGCCTGGGATATTCAAGTTTTCAATTTGCAAACTCAAGTGGCTTACTAATGTTTCTGCATCTCAGTATTTTATTTTGTTCTTGTCTTTTTTGTATCTAATCTCGTCAGCGCATTTTTCAGTTTTCTCTTCACTGCAATTCCAACAGCTGAATATCTACAGTCTCTCTTTTCAGATTTGAAGCAGCTCTCGATTTTCCATCTCCCAATAAACACAGTTTGTTCACTACTGTAAAACACTGTATCATCAGGTGGTTTATACATCAGATTACCTGCTCAGATTTTTTGTTCTCAAGCATTATCAGTCCAAACAATGCTCTTTCAATAAAGAGAGATTAAACCTTTGTTTGTCATCACTTCAATTCATGTGCTGGATTAGTAGGAAGGACAGGACACACTCAGTACCACACAGCATGCAGTCCACCTGTATAATCATCATGTCACTTGCACCAACATCATGCATTTCAGTCAAAATTAGTTTACATTCACCTTGCAGGTCTTAATACTTAAATCTTTTTAAAAAATTTTTTGCAAAAATTTGATATTTTTGCTTGGATGTTATATTTTAAATGACGCCTTCATCTAACTCTAGTGTGAACTCTTCACAGAGCTGATGCGACCCGCATGCGCAAAAACTGACATGACGTCACATTCAGTGGTGGCTGGTCAATAGGGGGCGCTAGGGCGCCGCCCCACCACCACTCTTGGTACACAAAAAAAGAAAAAAAGAAAATAACAAAATAAAATCTTATAAATGTTTCAAAAATATTGTTTATATGTTTTCTGATAAGTAAAATAAATATTTTAAAGTTATTGATGTGTAAACTTCCATTTTACTCATGAACTTTTTCGTGTTGAGTCACTTCCAGGTCATGGCTGCTCGCTGCTCCAGACTCCCACAGGCAAGTCATTGTAAGATTTTGGACATGCACAGTAAGTCCCCAATGCAAATTAATAGCGTGGCCTGTGGTGCAGCTCGTCACCGCTCCGCAGCTGACCTCTGGTATTCATTTCTATGGGGTTCACCCTGTCGACGTCTCAATGTCATATTAATGCGGCAGCCCTGTCGGCTGCTGCAGGTGGATTTAGGCGAACAACAATCGAGAATGAAGGAGAAAACAACACCGTGAGTTGCTTATATCTAAACCTTTTCAAAGCAGAACATTTGAGGAGAAACAAAGTGGTGTAGCTTGGACTGGATAAGCCAAACATAATAAAAATTTAGCAAGGACGTGGTTTAGCATTAAGGCTTGGCTACATGCTGTTAGCCATTTTGTAACAACTGCTCAAAAGGTCCTAGAACTGAATGAATGAAATATTCTCATTGAATACTTTCTTCTAAACAAAGTTGAATGTGCTGACAGCTTGTGAAATCGTTTGTCATCAGTGTTACTTCCTAAGTGGACAGTTTGATTTCACAGAAGTTTGATTTACTTGGATTAATTGTGTTGGTGTTAATGGTGAACAAAAATTAATATAA
>NW_013952690.1:447589-459695 GCF_001266775.1 Austrofundulus limnaeus
ATGTAATAATTAACTTAGAGTCGCAACAATTTTTTGCTATTAAATTATCAGAAATTGTGTTCATATTAAATATATATTAGAAAGCTCACTTGTAGCCATCTTCATTTTGAATTAAATCTGTGTATTTATTGTTTTAGGTTTATGACATCATCTTGAGCCATTCACATGCATCTGATCAGAGCTACACTGCTGCAGGCATTCAGGTTCCTGCAGGATCACAGAAAAAATTTCTGAAGCAGCTCTGAAGACCATGGAGGCTCACCCAATGCTGAACAGGACCAAGAAATCTGATCTAGCTCTGGGGCTGCAGTGGTGATGTGTCTCTGTGCCACCTCTTCATGAGAATAATCTGCAGGACACCTTCAGAGACTGTGACTCTGCTGAAGACTCATCACATCTCCTCTGACCACAGCTGAATCTGAGAGGAGCTTCTCAACACTGAAGACAATCCAGACTTTCCTCAGGTACATCACATCTCACTGCACTAACCATGCTTTATAGAGAAGAATCGTATTAAAACATTCCTGACTTTAACCAGAGTCATGAAGAAATTTGCTTCTCAGTAACAGAAGAGGAAAATTTATGCACAAAAAATAACACCATACATGACATCTCAATGCTGTTTTATTATTTTCATCTGTTTAATAAATACACTGGTGTGATACAACTTAGTACATTTGATTGCTTTCTGAGGCATGTATTTTGGAGTTGTAGCCCCACCTGGAGAAAAATCCCTCAGCCGCCACTGGTCACATTCAGCTCGCTGTTCACAGAGTTAGCTAAGCATGGATGTTACATGTTAGCATGTCAGTTCTGAAATTGTTGCATGATCAGAGCAGATTAAATAATTATCTGACGTGTTTGTTTAGTTCATTGTTTATATCTGCATCTGCCTCTTGCCAGACGCAGCATTTTATCTTTGGAACAAAGTGACGTGCTGGAAGTAAAGTATCAAGTAACTTTGATATCAATATGGTCCGACAACATTACTATATTTACATATATTACATATATTTTAGTGAATTCTCAGTCATCCAGGACATGGACAATTAAAAGAACAAAGACGAAACAACTGGACTTCTGTTCTGTGGCAGAAGACGGAGCTACAAGATTCAAACAGCATGACCCAAGGTATACTAAATAACCCCACTGCACCAATGATTCTGATTCAGTACCACATAATGGAAAAGCCTGAAATGGACTTGGAAAATAAAGGGATCTGTCAAGGTCAGAATGTCATGAAAATAAACATCTGTCCCATTTGCCTGCAGTGTGAGTGTAGCTTTAATTTTGCACACTACTTGTTGAAGACAGAAAAAAAAGAAAAAAGAGCAAGTAGTGCACCCCCCCCCCCCCAAACTATATGATCCCTGCACATAAGCAAAGCACCCATGTACCATAACTCACATTTATATGAGAAGTGACTTTGTGGTCATTACAATTTGAACATTGAAGCAAACCACATTCACATGCATGATGTTATATATGTAATAATATCTCCAGGAAATTGTACTGTAGATCCTTTACAAATACAAAAATGATCAAAAGAGTCCGTTTTGAGTAGAAGCTGTTTTGAGTGGAGTTAATGAACTTGCATATGGGGCTGTTGGACTCCTGGTCTTTGTAGGTCAGATGGGAAAACACCTGTGCCAAATTTCATCAAGATCTTCAAACAAGGTCTTTTACATCCATGTTTATGGATGTAAAAGCTTAAAATAATTTTCAGTCATGTGTTTTGATTATTTTGCCTACAGCTAGGTGGCAGTTGCATAAAAACATAATGATGTCATGAAATGATTGCCCTTTATCAACGCTAAACAAAAAAAAAATCTCAAGTTCATATGTTGAATAGTTTTTGAGCTATAAGCATTTTTCTATGTCCAGACACCAACTTTTCAAATMCCCCCCCCCCCCCCCCACACACACACACACACACACCTCCCACCCCCTTGAAATGTAGGATCTATTGCAAAACCGCATGCTAGTGCAGGTCGACCACATCTTTATTCCTACCAAATTTCATGCTGCTAGGTGCAGCTGTTTTTGTGGTACATTGACCATAAATCTCAGACAATAAAAAAATAAATAAAACAGTATGAAAACAAAATGAAAGCCCCTTCACTTAGCAGTAGTTATAATAAGGGAATGTAACTTGTGAGCTTTTCTTCTCTGCAGTTTGACTGCAGTTCTCTTGCTGTCGCTTTTATTGTGAAAGGTTGACAGTGAAGTGTCAGCGCATTGACACCTGTCGTGATGTGTCTCATGAAAAAAAAGCATTAAACTCACAAAAAGTTTATTTTATTTATTTTTGTTTGTTTGTTTTGGTGTTTTTCTGTCTTTAAGTAGAACTTGCATGAATTGAAATATCATCCAAGGGTAAATGTCACTCTAAAAATACAGCTGTTTATAAAAAAAGAACAATATGTACTTAAAGCAGCTGAAACTCATTTAAATCATTCATAAGCAAACACAAAGTATTGAAAAAAATAGCACCACAAGAAATAAAAACAAACAAATCAAAACAATGAAACATTTGTCAATAGTCGTGGCGAAAAACAAAAAAAAAAAAATGCATTGGAAACAAACCAAAGCAGAAAATAAATAAGCAAACAATAATTGGTGTTTTGGTGCTTTTATGTAAAAAAAAAACAACCAGTTGATAATTCTCTCTGATTCAGAACCTTTTCATGTTTTTTGTGCGATGCAAAAATAAATATGTGCTGCAAGAAGCCGATCGAAGAACAAAAAAGCCTCCATGCTGTTCATGCAAATGTAGAGTTACAAGTAATTTAACTTGAGTGCAGCATTCTGTCAAATACATTTGCATCCATTTGAAGAAAATGTGGCTTACTTTGACAAAAATAAAAAAATAAAAAAGAAACCAATGTTGGCAGTGACATGTCTCATAAACACATCTGGTTAGCTGCTGGTCATCTGCCCCTCCTGTCTACTTTCCTTTTTCCACCAAATGCACAGCTGCACAACTTGTTACTTCCCAAATATCTATTTGGTGTCCAAGCAAGTGGCACCAGATATGGACACGGTATGACTTTTGGGTGCTCGCCTCCTCTGCTTTCTGTGCACCATCACAGCAAGTGCAGCAGCCAAATGTCTTCTGCAAACCCACCGCTTTTCAGTACCTTCAGAATCAGCCGAGTGAAAACGCCTGAGGTAGATTTCACAAGTAAAATGAGTGGGAGCAGCGCAGGCCAACTTACTGCATGACATATCAAGTCAAACTGTTTTTTGTGGCTTTTTTCAAAGCAAATGTTTTGTTTAAATTTACCTGTATATTGTTATCATATAATATTGCATCACTGATATAAGTTTTTTAGGGCTATAGGTTAGGATACATGTTTTATACACATGTTCAGCTACAGTAATAGATACTGTACTAATGAGTAATGGGGCTAATTATAAAAATATAATAAGACAGTGAGCTATCACGTGGAATGTTGTGTTGATATTCTGTTATAGTGAGTATGTAGTGAGTTTCTGCAAAGTAAGCTGCCAAATTTTCTGAAAGTGTGCAGTCAGTCTGTTTAAAATATTTGATCATTTTTTACAACCATTTTAACCCCAAAATGTAGAGATGAATGGACTCACAAAAACAGATTATGAAAACATTATAGATGACATACATGGATGTTTGAAGGGATCCAGATCTCAGGGAGCAAACATTTCTTAGAGCCGTTCAGTTGTCAAGTTACATTATCACGTACGCCAAACATGATGACGTCATCACTTCTCGAGGACGGACCCATGTGTTTTATCAAGCAGGATCCCCCTCCTCCTTTCCCCCTGAGTTGTTGTACTCCATCGCTCATCCTGTTTTCCATGAAAAAGTGAACAAGGTGTGATTGTCTTTGTGGTTAAGGATGGAAAAAATAAAGATATTAAGAGGAATAACAAAAACAAACAACTCTTTACGGCACTGAACTTGGTTCCTATCATTCTAGAAAACCTACATCTAGCTTTATGATCAATCTCAAACTCTTTTTAGTTCCCAAAATACAGAATAACCTACAGATGAGTTAGTGACTGAAAAAGGCAAATTGTGAGCCCTCTGGGTACAAAAATGTGTGATAGATATAAATTCAGTACCATACCAAGTGAAAATGTGTGTATTTTCTCGCAATGCTGTGTCTCCAACTAGTTTCCCACACTCACAGTCCAGTGAGGTACTAGCTTTACACTTCTGTCACTTTTGCAGTGAACAACTATTTGCTTTGTGGTACTTTATCCTGAACACTGTACCTAATGTGGTTTGTTACCAGAAATAATCTGTGTGAAACTTATATTGTTGAAACTAACCAAAGAAACTGTCTGATGGAACATGTATATTTGTTGGAACTGCTTACTTATTCATAAGAGCAAATAGACAGACTTCTACGAATGTAAATAACTCTTCATTGCAAAAATAACAGCTGTGTAAAGGTTTTAAAATTGCATTTGCATGAACAGCTATGGCATTTTTTTAATTGAGTTGTTTTAAGATGACATACGTATAATTTGGAACAGGATTTCTCAGACTAAACACTTTGTTTATCCTAAGAAAACATCTGTCTATTATACATTCCTACTGCAAGTCAGAAATGGAAAACTCCACAGAACACAACTTTAAAAAGCCTATTCCTTTAGCTAGCATGCTAGCTGACACTCTGAAGTGTTATTCCTGCAAAACATGCATAACAATAACCAACAGGAATGTAGACATAAAGCTGCTTTGTGTTTTCATGTGAAGCTGGCGACTGCTGTTTGTGTGTGACCGAGTCAGAATAAAATGTCATGTTCATGTAATCCAACGCTTTCTCTCTCTCTTTTTAGGCCAGAGGTGTCCTATCTAAAACGCAGCCATGTGTGATGACAGCCAATGCTTTGCAAATTAATGAGGACTAAGGTGGTCTTTTTAAACGTCCCCCACAGCTTGTGTTGTGTTGTCCCCCCCCCCCCCCACCTTGTTTAAGTTTAAATAAATATTTGCTTCATTCACTGGCTCCTCTCATTGTTCTTTTGGGGGCCGAGCGGCAGCACAGTGAGATTCATCAAGTGCGATGGAAACCGTATGGGACACTTCATTAGCAAGCATCTGTGTGCCTCGCACGCACAAGTTAAGCCCCAAATACAAAATGCAAAGTGTCTGCACTTCCCCAATGAATTGCACAGGGATAAGAAAATCCCATTGTGCAGCGGTGATAGTGAAATGGTGATTATTCAGTAGTGCAGTGTCATTTTCGCCAGTGGAACTTCTCATGCATAATGCAACTAAATCATTGCTTTTTTTCTTTTTTTTCTGGGCTACAATGCATTTTTCATCAAGTCAGTAAAATATTAAGCACTCTTATGATTTGATATTCTCTTCCAATGGGGATTTCCATTCATATATGTATATTATTTCCTACATGGTGTTAGTCTGCTGGGAACAAACTTCCTTGTATGGCTTCAGTTGTTTGTTTACTGGAGGGGTGTTTGATTGGTTAATGCTGAGACAATGATCAGTGAGGCAGACAATCAATTCCAGAGATCATCAAAGCTCAGGGGCCATTGATTAATGAGAGGACTCGGCTCTGAACAGGAGGTTTGGCTCACTCCAGAGTATTTGATTGAAATTAGAGGGGGTCTGTGAAGCTACTCTTCCTCCTGCTGCCCACAGATTAAAAAAAATGAACTAAAGGAAATAAAAAAAACAGGTTTGCACATTTTTTCGAAGGGCAATAAGTTTTAAAGAATCCTATTTCTCATGTAGCTCTGATATTGAACAAATACATTTTTATATTATTGTTTCTGGGTCAAATTAGTCAAACTCTAGAGGTAATTAAAATAATTCATTGTGAAAAAAGTCTTCAAAAAGTAGAAATAAGGTTACTGAGTACAAAAGTTTCAGTTGATGTAGTGCAAATCTTACATTTTCTATGATTTTTCTTTCTTTTTTATCTTTTAAATAGCTCTCCCTCTGGCACATAAATCACTGATATTACTTTTAGCATCACAATGAAGTTCAGAGAGCTGGTGCGAAATAATTAGAGAGGCGGCTTATTGCTCGCAAATAGAATCTTTAACTTTAAATCGAACTGAGACAACTGTATAGTGAATGCTATTAATTTGTTTATAATTATTTATTTAACCAGGCAAATCCCACTGAGATCAAATATAGTTGTTTTTTAAAGAAAGGTCTGGGCCTGAAGGCAGCCAAAATATGCATGAGTCCAAACTTATAGGCTTGAACTCAGAACTATTACAGTGCCAGTAAAATCTATTTTTTTTTTTTTGTTGTTGTTTGTTTTGTTTTGTAATAGACATGAATAGACATGAATGGGTTTTTGGAAAGATAATATTGATAACATATTGTGAAAAAACGAACAATTGTTGAGATATTTACATGTCGACTTTATTTATAAAGCACTTTTAAAAACAGCTAATAGCTACACCAAATTGCTGTACAGCAATCCACAAATATCACAAAACCACAATAATTGCTAAAAATGCATTGTAAATTACAACCATCAATAGTAAGAACAGGTAAATTACAATGACAGGCCTTACTTTAATTAATTGCCATTGACTAAAAGTGAGTCTTAAGAAGAACTTTGAAGTTTTCCAAGCTATGAGCAGATCTAACATGAAAGGGCACGGCAAAAGCACAGTCACCTCTACTCCTAAATCTGGATTTTGGAACATCTAGAAACATCTGGTTGTTTGACCTCAAAGTTCTAGATCAGATCTTTTGCATGAACATGCAAAATACCTTTCAGATAGGTTGGATCAAGGCCATTCAAAACTTTAAAAACTAACAAAAAAATCTTAAAGTAAATTCTGTGAGATACAGGTAACCAATGTGATGAAGCCAACACAGGAATTATTTGCTAATGTTTCTGTGTACCAGTTAAAAGTCGGGCCGCAGCATTTTGAATCATTTGGAGACGATGCAGGGAGGACTGATCTATGCCCTTGTACAACGAATTACAGTAGTCCAAACATCTGTCCGTCCGTCCATTTTCTGTCACTTATCTGGGGTCGGGTCACGGGGGCAGCAGCCTAAGCAGAGAGACCCAGACTTCCCTCTCCCCCGCAACTTGGGCCAGCTCATCTGGGGGAATGTCAAGGCATTCCCAGGCCAGCCGGGAAACATAGTCCCTCCAGCGTGTCCCAGGTCTTCCTCTGGGCCTCCTCCCAGTGGGACATGCCCGGAACACCTCACCAGGGAGGCGTACAGGAGGCATCCAAACCAGATGCCCAAGCCACCTCAACTGGCTCCTCTTGACGTGGAGGAGCAGCGGCTCTACTCTGAGTCCTCCCCGGATGACTGAGCTTCTCACCCTATCTCTAAGGGAGAGCCCAGACACCCTGCAGAGGAAACTCATTCCAGCAGCTTGTATCCGCAATCTCATTCTTTTGGTCACTACCCAAAGTTTGTGACCATAGATGAGGGTATAATGTAGACTGACCGGTAAACTGAGAGCTTTGCCTTCTGGCTCAGCTCCCGCTTAACCATGACCGACTGGTGCAGAGCCTGCATCAATGCAGACGCAGCACCAATATGCCTGTCGATCTCCCGCTCCATTCTTCCCTCATTCATGAACAAGACCCYRAKATACYTRAACTCCTCCACTTGGGGCAGGACCTCCTCCTCAACCCGGAGGCGGCACGCTACCAGTTTCCATCTCAAGACTATGGTCTCGGATTTTGAGGCACTGATCCTCATCCTGGCCGCTTCACACTCGCTGCAAACCGCTCCAGTGAGAATTGGAGGTCATGATCTGATGAAGCCAATAGGACCACATCGTCTACAAAAAGCAGAGATGTGATCATAAGGTCACCAAAAAGGATCCCCTCAACATCTTGGCTGCACCTAGAAATTCTGTCCATAAAAGTTATGAACAGAATCTGTGACAAAGGGCAAACTTGGCTGAGTCCAACTCTCACTGGAAACTAGCCCGATATACTACTGGCAATGCAGACCAAACTCTGGCACCAGTCATACAGGGACCTAACAGCCCGTATCAATGGACCTGGTACCCCATACTTCCGGAGTACCCCCCACAGGACTCCCCAAGGGACATGGTGAAACGCCTTCTCCAAGTCCCCAAAACACATGTAGACAGGTTGGGCGAACTCCCATGCACCCTCCAGGACCCTGCTGAGGGTGAAGAGATAGTCCACTCTTCCATGACCAGGACAAAAATCACCTTGCTTTTCCTGAATCTGAGATTCGATTATCCGACGGACCCTCCTCTCCAGGACCCTTGAATAGTCCTTTCCAGGGAGGCTCAGAATTGTGATCCCCTACAGTTGGAACACACTCTGCAGCCCCCCCCCCATTTTTAAATAGGGGGGCCACCACCCCAGTCTGCCAATACAGGGGAACTGCCCCCGATGTCCACACAATATTGTAGAGGCACGTCAACCAACACAACCCCACAACATCCAGAGCCTTAAGGAACTCCAGGCTAATCTCATCCATGCCTTGCCACTGAGGAGCTTTTTAACCACCTCGGTGACCTCGACACCAGAGATTGGAGAGTCTGATCCAGGGTCCTCGGGATCTGCTTCCTCATGGGAAGACATGTTGGTAGGATTGAGGAGGTCTTTGAAGAATTCCGCCCACTGACCCACAACGTCCTGAGTTGAGGTCAGCAGCGCACCATCCCCACCATAAATAGTGTTGGTGGTGAACTGCTTCCCCTGAGATGCCAGATGGTGGACCAGAATCGCCCCAAAGCTGTACCGAAGTCTTTGTCATGGCCTCTCCGAACTCCTCCCATGCCCGAGTTTTTGCCTCATCGACCACCCGAGCCGCAATCCACTTGGACTGGTGATACCCATTAGCTGCTTCCAGAGTCCCACAGGCCAAAAAGACCTGATAAGACCCTAAAGTTTGAACATGGTGTTCGTTATGGACAATCCATGATGAGCACAGAAGTCCAATAACAAAACACCGCTTGGGTTCAGGTTGAGGGGTTGTTTCTCCCAACCACGCATCTCCAGGTCTCACTGTCATTACCCACGTGAGCACTGAAGTCCTCCAGCAGAACGAGTCCAAACTTGTTGTGATGAAAGCATGAATAATTTTGTCAAAATCTCTAAAACAAAAATAGTACTTCACCTTGGCTAAAATATGTAAATAAAAAAAGACTGATTTGACGACCGAATTCACTGGCTTATTCAGTTTCAAAATGCTGTCAAAGACAACACCACGATTTCTAACAGCTGTCTGATAAACTGGAGATAAAGATCCATTTGAATCCAATGATGATCCAATCTGAATTGCATCAGGGTCACTTCCAGTATTTTTCTGTCCAAATAAAATGACTTGGGTTTTTTTATCATTCAAATGAGAAAGTCTGAGTCCATCCATGATCTAACTTCACCTAAACAGTCTAATAAAGACTAAAGAATCATCCTTATTTTTTCCCTATTAAAGGCATGTAAATATGTACATCATCTGCAAAAAAAAATGGAATGAAATAATAAACTTTTTAAAAATGTATCTAAGAGGCAATGTATACAGTGAAAATAAAACAGGGCCCAGAAGTGAACCCTTAGGGACTCCATACTTTAAAGGTGCTTCAGCAGAGGAACAGTGATCTCAATGAACAGAGTAGCTCATGTCCATCACATGTGAAGTAAATGATGTCAAAGGGGAATGGCTGCAAGTGCACAGAGCATTGCTAAAATGGCTGACAACACAGACTGTAGAGAAAAATCTGATATTTCTTTAGATTATTTTGAGTCACTATCAGAAAGAGATAGAGGAGACAAGTTCAAATAATTTTGTTTCAATAAAAAAGGATCATTGGGTTCTAAGGTCCTTTTTGATGTCACTTTCTATTTCACTTTAGCTGAGCCAATTTCAAAAGAAAATATGCTAGTTATGTAATAAAATGAATAAAATCATTTGTTTCTTAAATATAAAGATATGTTTTCTTTGACATTTTGTATTTAGAGAATATTCACATCACATGCACTTTAACGTGTATACTGTATATTGTCACCTTTACTTTTTGCTGCCTATTAGTGATTGATTAGCATCGTAAAGAAATGAAAATATAAACTAGACAGATCAGGGATAACGTTGTTGAGAAGTTTACAGCAGGGTTAGTTTATAAAACATCTCATGAAACACCTGTCCAATCCCTAATGCACAAAATGAAAAGAGTATGGGACAACTGCAAACCTACAAATATTTGACCGTCCACATAAACTGACAAGCAGGCAAGAAGAGCTTTAATCCAAGAAGCAGCCATGAAGCTCATGGTAACTCTGCAGAGATCCACAGCTCAGGTGGGTGGTTTTGTTGACAGGACAACTATTTGAGGTGCGTCGTACAAATGAGACTTTTTATGGAAGAGTGACAAGAAGATAGAAAGCTGTTCTCCTTCCAGCAGAACAACCACCTTAAACATAGAGCCAGAGCAACAATCAAATGGTTGAGATCAAAGCACACTCATGTGTTTGAATGGTTTACTATATGGCACTTTGGGGTTGAAGGGAGCTGTTGAAAATCTCCAACATTCATTAGTTTATATAGGTACACCCTCAGGGTTTTTATACATTTTTCTTTTAAACATTCTAAACTTTCAAACTCACATTTTCAGGTTAGTTTTAATCCATTTTGTACCTATTAAATACAACTGTTTAAGGTAAGTACATGATAATTATTTCTACACTGGTTTAGCTTTTTTATTTTTAAATTGCAAGCAAGGAAAAACATAAAAAGAAGGCAATATCACCCTGCTGTAATTTTCTTTCTTACAGGGTACATGTACTAAAATACAGAGTTCAACTATTTTTAAAACTTGTTCTGTCACTTAATTAATGCCATTCTTAAACCTCAGCAGTCTATAGTTGTTTGCATTGTATAAAAAAAATAATTTCAATAAAGATATACCTGAAACTTACTTAAAAATATATAGTAAAAAAATTGAAAAAAATAAAATCAGATTTTTGATCATATTTAACTAGATTCAATATGAAAATCAGTCAGGTTCATTGAGCAAATTACTTTTAGATACCTTTTTTTCTCTTATTTTGAAAAAAGGGATATGGAATAGTATGGAGACCCCCCCCCCCCAAAAAAAAAAAAAAAGTTAAATTCCCTTGAGTTTTTATCTAGAACTGGAAATACAATAAAATTCTATACTTTATAAAACTGCATGGGTATCTTGCTCCCTGGACAAATGACCAGTCCATAGTATCACATCTCCTTTATGAACTGTTTGTTCTGTCACCTAAGAAACAAAAGTGTCTTAAGATAGTCCAAATGAGGGGAATATGAATGTGAGGGTCTATTGTTTTTTTATCAGTGCATTTTCAGCTAAGATAATAGAAAATAAAATTTAGCTTGCTTTAAGGGCACAATGAACTGTAATTATCTTTACAAGACAAAAACTAGAGAGTATTACAGTATAAATCTCAAGATTCTGACTCTGACACCATCCACGAACTCATTCAAACTGGGTTAGCTAAATCAGGTTTAAAATTTCCTGGAACTGCCAGGCCTTGTGGAGCAGGTGGGACACACAGACCACACTTCTTGCAATAGTCTCTCCCCTCACCTCTTTTTTTTCAGGCTGTAAATGCTAATTAGCATGACAACATAAAGGTTATCTGAGTAGAAATCATGGATGGAAACAGGCCAGCTGATGTACTGAGGTGTGAATAATTCACAAGACAGAATCCTGTCTGCTCTGATTAAAAACCACCCCAGCTTGGAAGTGGACAAAAAAAATCAAACTTCCAACATGACTGGAATTTCTCTCAGGTGAGTTTTCTAAAGGAGTGACAGTAGATCCTGCAATAAAATCAGTTGCACCTCATTCAGACTAAACACTGATTACAGTACCTCTTTAAACAAATTGTTTAAAAGCTCTATAAAAATGAGTAGACTCTGCAGCAATGATTTTCACTAAGTTAGGCTCTTTAATCAAACAATAAAAAAATCCTCTTAAGACAGAATTTTATTTTGTTTCCTTCCAGAAAAATCACAAGATATCTTTAGTTAAATTTGTTGCTGCAAAGTTTATGCATTTTATTACAGCTCTATAAAGGCTGTGAGAAATAGGGGTGTGTGTGTGTGTGTGTGTGTGTGTGTGTGTGTGTGTGTGTG
>NW_013952690.1:460574-462446 GCF_001266775.1 Austrofundulus limnaeus
CCCCCCCCCCCCCCCCCCCCCCCACCTCCGAATGGGATGGAACAGAAGCAGAAGGAGTTTCTTAAAGAGACAGAGGCCAATTTCAAGATGTTTAGAAGAGAAAGCGTTAAGAAGATAAGTTTATTTTCTATTTAAGCATAAAACAGCATTTTAATAACAGCTAAAGGTGACATAGATACTTTATTATGGTATAGTATTTAAATATATGACTGAGAAACACATAATATTGGCCCTTTAACCGAGCCATATTGTTACACATCCTTTCAAACGTATGACATTCAAATTTTGTGCATCTAGCACTTTCTTTTCTCAAGTTATGACTAAAATTAATCTTAAAAGACATGTTGCTTCCTGCCCAACTTGATCAAGCTACTCCCCGCACCATCAATCCGACCAATCACGTCTCGGGCCAATCACAAGTAGGGCCGTCTCCGCCCAGAGGACAAAACCTACTGCAGAGACCCCTTACTTGTTTTTTTTAGCAGCAGCCTGTCTCAGCCGGACAACTTGTGAAACTGAAACATAAAAAGATGTTGGTTTTTCTTGGCTAAATAAAAATTTGAATAAAACAAACAAAAAAATCCAAAAACAATAAAATGTCTGCTTTCTGGTTTTCAAAAATGCTATGAAACATGCAAAACATTTAAAAATATTATTAGTCATTGTGGTCAACAATCAACTCTTATAAGTGGGAAAATGACAAACTTACTTTATAACATGATGTGTTTTAGTGGGATTTTGGACCCTTAGAGCTTAGAGGCATTTGGATGCATTTTTAACCAGTTTTAAACAAGAAGCAGCACAAAAGGACTGTATAGGGTGGTAGTAAAATCTTGATAACTAGAAGCACTCGGAGAGTGCAAACCTCCGCCAAGACCAATATCTCTCATCCTGTAAGAGTTAATGTGCAAAAGCAGAGATGGAAACACATTTGCCGAATAAGTTCTGACATAGCAGACATTTAAGCAAGCAGTATGCACGGGATTTCTTCTCGGTGGAGTCCAATGTGAAAAAAAGTCAGACTCGTCACCCGACGTTATTCATCATCAAACTGGTGTCGGATTAAGCTCCTAAGTTTTCATCAGTCACATTTCACTGAGTAAAACATCTGTTTTATCCTCTTGTATGAGTTTGTAATGGTTTGACTCTCTTTATAAAGTGCTTCCTGGCTCCCCCCGTCTCCAAACTTTGAGGCCCGGCAGCTTTCTGTTTACAAGCCTAGTAGCGAGAAACTGTTTTGATTGGCTGTTTGGGAAATGTGGTGTGTTTGAGGAAATGGGAAAAAAATAGGTTTCATGGTGCGGTCACGCACTTCCTGGTCACAAAACATTCTATAAATGCGCACATTATGGCAAAAAAGTATTCATCATTAAATCTGGTTTGAACATTACTTTTATAAAGTTTGAAGTCCGTGCTGTCCAATCCAGCTCAGTGTTTTTTACAGAAGCCCTGTGAAAGCATCACAGCTTTGCCGATCTCAGAGTGTTAAAAGAAAATAAAATTCCTGTATCCGCATCGTGATCCGGAATATCACCAAAATTTAAAGGTGTGTTCCTTGGCCCAGTACCCACAAATGTTAAAAATGTCACGACAATCCGTCCACAAGTTTTTGAGTAATGTTGTCCACAGACAGAAAGAACGACAGAACGGCAGACAGACCGACCGACAGACAGACAGACAGACAGACCGACCGACAGACAGACAGACAGACAGACAGACAGACAGACAGACAGACAGACAGAACGACAGAACGGCAGACAGACCGACCGACAGACAGACAGACAGACAGACCGACCGACAGACAGACAGACAGACAGACAGACAGACAGACAGACAGACAGACAGACAGACAGACAGACAGACAGACAGACA
>NW_013952690.1:463264-465703 GCF_001266775.1 Austrofundulus limnaeus
GTGTGTGTGTGTGTGTGTGTGTGTGTTTAAATCAAGAGAAATGCTGTACTCTATAGATTACCTAATGAGGTCAGAGCATTAAAAAGCTTGGCATTTCCAGCAACACCTCCCAACAAAGTGTACAAACTTGCTGATGTTTTTCAGGGCTTTTCTCAGGAAAGGGGAAAAAAAGATTTGGCCGGCCAAATAAATGAAGGAGAAGTCAGCATTTTAGTTTCTCTGCTGGTCTTTTTCATCTCCTGTCCCCATTCAGTGAAAGTGTATGCACGTGACCAGGTGTGTATTACTGCTTGAGTCATTGTTTGTGTACCCCTGAGGACTCAGAAGCGGAGCTGGTCAGGGAAGAATCTTTATTCATTAGTCATGAGCATTCTTCCTCACGAGCAGAAAAGAAGATGAACACTAAAACATAAAAAGCATTCTATTAAGACATGAACTGCAGGGTTCATTAGGCTTGGGCAAGCCAATGAAAGTGACCATCCATCAACAGAGAGTGCTGTGGCGATGTGGAAAAGCTTGTTTCAAGGATGTTTACATGGAACAAACCCAGTATCTATGAAAATGGATTGTGTTTAGTTTTTTTAAAGTGTCCATTGCCATGAAAACAACACTGTTGGACAGCACTGAAGAAGTGCCACTGATCTGTCTTTTTTATTTAACCACTCATACATGTTTTTCAATCATCTATGTTCAGGTTGGAGATGTAACACATCTAGGAGGAAAACCTTGATACCCCAAAGTCTTCCCTGGCTAGAAAGAATACATAATCTCTCCAGTGAGTTTTAGGGTGGCTCTGGGGTCTCCTCCCTGGGGGACATTCCCAGAAAGCTTCCTAATTGAATTCCTGAACCTCCTTAACCCACTCCTTTTAGTACAATACAATACTCCTCTCCGAATAATCATCTTACCTCTAAGCCTTAGTCTGGACACTCTGGAGGAAGCTTATTTCAGCTTCTTGTATCTGAGATCTTGTTATTTCGGTCCTGATCGACACATCATCACTGTACGTCAGGGTTGGAAAGTAGACCAGGGATGGGCAACTTAAATGATGGGAAAGGGGCCACAATTTTTTGCTGACACTACCGGAGGGTCACATGGCACTGCACACTTACCCACATGATATAGTACATAGTAATGTATAGTAAATATGAATACAAAATGTTTGAAGCAAACAGAAAAAAACCTCAGCGAGCTGAAATGCAACAGCATAAGACACCTTGAGTCCAGATTCCTGCATGGTTTTGGTAAAAAAGTTGCTGTTTATACATTTGCGACTTCATTAAATGTCTCATATTTAGCTTTGTGCAACGTGTTGTAGTGGTGACTTACAATCCTTCATGGATGACAGCATCTCTAAGCAGACTAAACATAGATTTTTGCCTTAAAATTCTGTGAACAGATAGTTTACCTCCTATTTCACAGTTTTATAAGACGTGTGCAAGGTGGCATCTGCGTTAGAGACACCCTGTAGTGGAAAATTACAACCAAAACATTGACACTGAGATATGTTTATACATCGGCTCATTGGCAGGATGAAAGTCACCAGTTTGACAGTTCCCTGAAGTAGACAACCCAGTAAAATGAGAGCTTTGCCTGTTTATAACCTTCTACAAAAAGAATAGACTGGAGCTTTGCCATGACAGACCAAAGCAGTGCCCCCTTTACTGTGGATGAGGCCTTTATTAATTGATCCATCTCCTCCTTCATCCTACCATCACTCATAAATAAGACTCCAAGATACTTGAACTCCTTAAGCAGAGACTCACCCTCCACTGGACAAAGCATTCCCTTTCCTCTTGTTGAAAATGTTATGGCCTCAGAATCTGGTTTGTACTTCAGGGGAAGCAATAAAATTGTGTCTCCAACAAAATAAACCTGATAGAGCTATTGCTTTAAAAGGATCTTGAGCATTTGTTCAAAGTAAGCATTCATTCCATCATCTGGGAAGGTTTAGGTTCAAATATCTAAGATGTTTTCTTACATTTTACTGTCTAAATGTACTTTCTGGTTTTGATTTGGCAGAACAAACTACATTTTTTGATTGTTGGAACTCAAAATGAGTGCCTGCAGTTTTTGTTTATTTATTCTTTTTTCCCCTAATCTGTTGAGCTTAATGAACTATGCATATGAGGCCGTAGAGTATAGTGGTTATACTGCCTACATGGTGCAAAAGTGTATTTGTATTTATTTGTATTTATTTGTACAAATCCACAGGCAATGTATTTGTGTTCCTGGTGAGAGAAAAACGTTTCCTTTTCAAAACTCGTCCACCCTGTCTTCCGAAAATAATGAATACAAATTAATTTAGATGGGTCCTTTATTTCAATTATTTCTTTCAATTTTAGTCAAGGATCATGTTTTTTTCCCCTCAACAGTCAACCAACACCTTGCAGCCCTGAATTAGTAAATAATGCTGACTAAAATGGTGCATTATGATAT
>NW_013952690.1:465843-474424 GCF_001266775.1 Austrofundulus limnaeus
GAGAGAGAGAGAGAGAACGATTAGTGTTACTTTTGATTGGACATAGAATGGACAAATAATAAAACAAGTGTGTTCCAACAGGTTTGTTTAATTCTTTACAAAATTACTCCCAAAATTTAGCCGTCTTAACAAATAATAGCCTTTTTTATATTAAAAGCATGTTTGATTTATTGAAGTTGGTGAGTAAAATATGCATCATAAATTATAAGCATAGTGCTTTAGTTGATGCTAAGTAACAAACTTTACTGCAGTTTTATTCACTTTTAAAAATGTAATTCCCAAATATATTGTCAGGTTTTATTTTATTTATTTATTTATTTTGCTGATACTGTCTGATGAGTGAAGATGGCAAAAAAATGAATAAATCATGATTATTTTTACATTCCCTATCGTACACTTCTATGATTCTCCTGAAATGCAAAAAAAAGTACCAGTAAAACAATTTATTATAGATTTATTTTTAATTTATTTTATCATGTAATACAATTTTTATATGCAATGGCTATTTTTACTTCACGTTTTTTGGTGCAGGGTCAGCTATTCTAACATAAATATTTAGAAATCTGCTATGAGAACCTAAATGATTGGTGGTTTTTGTCTTGCTCATTCTTGAAAATGTATCTCATTTATTCCAAGCAATTTATTATAATAGGAAGCTGCATGTCAAGAGGAAAATTTCCACATAAAAGCCCCTATAGGAGGAACTAAAATACAATACAGGTGGTTCCAGTTCATTAAACAATGACATATTGAGAGAAAACTCTTCAAAGTGCAACATTCTAATAGTGTTTAGGCTCTATTATTAGCTTGTTTATTGGAATTCTAATGCTTGGAGGGTTGGTAAACAAGATCAGTGTCATGAGTTTAAATAACACCCCCGGTTATCCCAAAGGTAATTACACAGAGGTCAATGAGCAGAGGATGACCCCAAAAAAATAAATGGGCATCAGTAATCAATTTTCCATGCTCACACACAGACACATCCACATACATACGGTTGCATGCTCTGTCCCGCCAAGTGAAGCGTAGCCTATCTGTAGACTCCTCCACACTGTTCAAACACAAGTCAGGCACCAAATTACATTTTAATGGCTTTTCTTCTCTTTTTAGCACCAAAACAAGTTTAAGCTTTTCTCTCATCTCTCAGTTGTTATGCCTAATGCAATCGAAATGTCATGCAAATGTGCCTTATACATGTATACTATTTGGAACATTGGACGCTAACACGCTAAGTCTACGAATTTGAAACTGTCAGAGAAGATGAACCAATAGAAGGATGTTCACCAATTCTTCCACCACCTGAAGAGGATGAAGCTAGGCCACACAGGTGGATGCTACAGTTAGCTGAATAACAGACAGGTGGAGTAAAGAGGAGCAGGCAAGGAGAGACAAGTCCAATGACTTCTAAAAAATGTTTAGGCTCAGAAATGTTTTTCCATTATTAGCCCTGATTTTAGGTTAATTTGTGACTTTTTAACCTGTGATAGACTTGTGACCTGTCCAGTGTGTACCCCGTCCCTCAAACAGTGACCCCTGTGGCCCACAAAGGAAGAAGTGGGTAAATATAATGGATGTACAGTATATTGGAGTGTGAAGAACTAACCATGATCTATATTACGGGATTGGACATTGCCTATAGCCGCTATAGCTAGCGACGCGCCGTCATGGGAGCCATTGCTATACATTGAGTCATGTCAACAAAACAGTATAGTTTCAATGCGGGATGCGTGTCAATCTGTCACAAAACTATTCATAGCACCCCCTTTTCTTATCTGATTTCTATAAAATAGGACTTAAATTAAAGATGAGGAAATTGCTAACGTTGTGATATGTAAAAAAATGTATTTGCTCAAGAGATAAATCAGTCTGGGAACTTTTCATTTTAGGTTTTTGCTAACGTATTTACAGTAGAAGCCCCTTTCTGTCACATAAAGACAAATTTTCTATTCCAACAAATTATTATATATTTTATTAATTTTGTTATTTTGTTAGGATAACATTGTGAGAGGTAAATATAATGGACAACAGTAAAATTACCTTTACTACTACTACTAGGCTGAACTGTGTAGATATTACTGGTACTGATATTCTGTCCAGTCAGCAGTACATCCTGTAGTTTGTGATTATATATGAGTAAAAAACTCTGTTACTTTTTTTTTCCTCCACTGGAGGGGCCGACCGCATTTATCTTATGACCAGGTAGAGGAATTTGTCTTTAGTCACTTCAGCGCGAATGAAGAACCAGGAAACAAAGGCAAAATAATTTATTTCAGCTGGTCATAAAACAGATGCGGTCGGCCCCTCCACTGCTTAGCTTATGAAATGTACGATGGAAGAAAAAAAGTTACAGCGTTTTTTACCCATATATAATCACAAACTACAGGATAAACCATATGCTGACTGGGCAGAACATCAGTACCAGTAATATCCACACAGTTCAGCCAGTAGTAGTAAAGGTAATTTTACTGTTGTCCATTATATTTACCTTCACAATGTTATCCTAACATAATAACAATATTAATAAAAAATATAATAATTTGTTGGAATGGCAAATTTGTCTTTATGTGACGGAAAGGGGCTTTTACTGTACATACGTTTGCAAAAACCTATAATGAAAAGTTCCCAGACTGCTTATAGATTTATTTCTTGAGAAAATATATATATTTTTTTAGATATCACAACATCAGCAATTTTCTCTGCTTTAATTTAAGCCCTATTTTATAGAAATTGGATGAGAAATGAGGGTGCTATGAATATTTTTGTGGCAGATTGACGCGCATCCCGCATTGAAACTCTACTGTTTTGTTGATGACTCAATGCATAGCAATGGCACCTGTGTGGCACACGATAAGTCACGTGATGTCCAATCCAGTAATATAGATCAATGGAACTAACACCCTGCTTTCATTATACCCTGTCTGTTTGCCTGTAGACTTGTGGGATAGGTCATAAGATGCTTCAATGTGACTCTGAAAAGGACAAAGCAGGTACAATGATTGGATTGATCTATATCAAACTGTCACAGTACAGATATTTGGCATGCATTGAAGTACATGATAAAAAAATAGGATTGAATCAAATTTTGGCAGATTATGGTCCGCTTGCCGCCGTGCAGAGCCAGTGTAATGCTCTCATTGATTAAAATAGTTGCGTATTTGCTGAGGATGTTGGACTGGAGAAGAGTGGATCATAACCGCATGCAGTGTAAATTGCGGGTAAGAGGGTTAGCTTGTGGGAGAGTCCAGCAGAGCAGAATCAGAGAAAAATATGCATATTTTACGTTAAAACTAAACTGCTACACTGTTTTTGTTTTATTTTTTTTTGTTTGTTTTTTTTTTTTGGTGTATGGTGCAGTTCTGAGAGATTACTTTCACATTTAATTCCAACTCATATGTTCATTCCTGCTTTTCTGAATTTGTCAGTGGTTTAGTAAATAAAAGTAACAAAGACAAACCTTGGTGTAGCTGGATTTCAAATGGGTTTTTATCACTGACCTCAGGGACACTGGAACAAATACAAAATCACGGAATTACAAAACAAGACATTTCAAAAATTTCTTTCAAGGTTTTCATGCCCAGCAAATGAATACTTTTTAAACACGATTCTATGTATTCAACACGGTCATGTAGTTTCAGATTTTTTACACCAAAGCTCGACGTTAAATTCTCTCCCATGACATCTAGCCTTGAAATTATTGGCACTTTATTAAACAAAAAAAATCTGAATTTCTCATACCTTATTCTTTTTTGTGATTTGACAAGTTTTTTTTCTTTTGACTTTGTGTTGCAATAAACTTTAAAGAATGGAAATTTTTTTTTACGTGAATGTGTACTCCTAAAACTTCTAAAAGCAACTAACTGCTTTGTCTTTCCCTGTTTGCATTGCAATGGAATGATAGTGATTTTGTCCAGGTTTGTGTGAGTGTGTTGAATGCAGAGCCAGCTCTTGGCATAGGCGAACTAGGTGGTCGCCTAGAGCGCCATCTGCTGTAGAGGGCACCAAACTGCAGAAGAAAAAAAGTGATTATTTGTAATCCCTGGTTGTAACTCTGCTCAGCGCCCCTTTCAATGAGCTTTGTCTTAAAAAACAATGAAGTATTAAAGAAAAAATAAACTACTCTACCCATAAAACATCTTCCCAATGCAACAATCGCCCCCACCCTCTCTCTCATTTGATTGACGTTGCACTGATCTTTCCTGCTCCGAAACTCTGATGGGGGAGGGGCTAGTAGTGCCTCTCAGGTTGACATCAAAGCAGCCCGTAGATCCTGCTGACATCCATTCTGACACAGTGAGGACTGAGTTTGTCAGCAGAGGACCTTATGAGGTAAAATCAGACTTATATTTTCCAAAAAGAGAGGATCTTCTAAATCTTTGCACAAATTGTGAACAGGGTCTTTTGTTTACCCTTTTCATTTGATTTAATTATATGTACTTTATTTATTCATTTAATTTGTTGTGTGATAAATGTTTGTGTTTAAAGCCAAGGGCGGAGTGGGTAATCGGGACAATCGGGATGAATCCCGCTGGGCCGGACCATTAATGGGCCGATCCGATGGGCGCAGTTAATATGGGGATGATAGGACGAAAAAAAATCTCCAATCAAAACTGATGATGAACTTCTGTAGTTCGCTGACGCTCCCACAGAGCTGCAGCAGCAAAGACAGCCTGCTCGTCCCTCCCTTCCTCCTTGTGACAGAGCGGAGCGGTGTCGCACACACAGTCAAGAGTTTATTCTTCTATTCTTATGGGGACTTTGCATTGACTTCCATTCATTTACCGGTCATTTCTACAGCCTAACCCTGACCCACCAACAGTATTTTCCCCAACAGGGATCGGGCTTTTCCCCCATGACAGTGGGTCCTCACCATCAGGCTGTGTTTACCAGGAAAATGGTCCCCAGCAGGCTGCAAAAACCGTAGGCACACACACACACACACAGGCTGTGCACGTTGCCTTCTGCAGCATAAACGAGTTACAGGCTACAACTGGAAGATATAAGACTCCTCTGATAATGTCCAGCTTTTGGTAAAACTGTAGCTTTTACAAAGAACCAGAAAATAAATCTAAATTTCCCCATGACACAGTTTTTTCTACCAAAACTTAGTGCAGTTAGTTAGTCCAGGTGATCCAATAATGTTAGCTATAATTTAAGTTCAGTGATGAGTTAAAATCTATTATTGAGGTGTTTTTAATCAATTAAACTGTATTTTAATAACAAGAATGAGGAAACTGAAGCTAGTCAATTACAGAAATTGGTCAATTCAAACATTTAAAGTAGTACTGCTTGTATTATTAGCAAGAATAAAATGATTTTTTTAGAGTTTCAGTATTTTCAGCATAAAAACAGTGCTTCATGTGCAGAGAACTAACTTTTAACAATGGGACCATGGAAAGAACAATTGGTCATCTGTTAATTTATTCATGTTATTTTATGATATTTTCTTGACTTTTTGCTGACTTCAGGTGACAGTAAAAATTACCCAATATTTAATCCATGTCCATGTCTGTTGATGTAGGAGCTGAGAGGCAGAGGCAGATTCAGCAGGTAGAGTTCTGTCAGGTGAGCAGTGAAGGTGCTGGGCAGGTGTGAATGAAATATAAAATGTTTACTCAAATTAATATTTATTTTGAGTACATTCTAGTCAGCTGTATGAACTTAATGAAATAAATTATGGATCTAAAAGTATAATTTACAGCATGATTAACAACTTTAAGTTTTATTTCTAGAAATTGTTTTTCATAGTTAAGATTTTCCTGGTTAAATAAAGGTCAATAAATAAATTTGTCAATTCATCCAGGTATCAGTTTTTCTTAATGTTTACAGGATGATAAAACTGATGAAAGTTATATTTTATATGACCACTGTTTGACACACTGTCATTATGGTAAAAGCCTGCATGATGTCATGTCTGTTATGAGTAGACCTGTCATTTAATCAGAAAAATAAATGATCTGTTCATTGTGTAGTTAATATTTTAAACATGCAGTTGCTTGGTACAAATAAAACTAAATCAAGAGCAAACAATATAAAGTAAAATTATCCTCTAATGTCATTGTTTGGGATAAAATCTCACCTTAATTTCATTATCTGAGCCACAGCAATGAGTTTAAAAACATGTTGATTCAACTGGAATCTGTCTCTAATTTAGTTATTTAATGAAGTGTTTTTATGCAGGTAAAAGTATGTTTAGGAACCTGTAAAATACACCAGAATGCAGGAAACTGCATCTACTAATGTCAACATTTTCTGGGGGAGAACCCCCAGACCCCGACTAATGCCCCCCCTCACACACATTACAATGCTTCTGATGCTCATTGCTGAACCTTAGAGAGAATAAACCAACACACCTGTAGTGCACGACCAAACTGAACTGTGTTCTATGAAACTAGCTGATTATTAAACTGCACACCTGGTGAGATTAAAGAGCTGCTACAGTACATAGTATAATGCAGGTGAACATCATATAGGTGTGATTGAGTACACATTATTGCACCACAGCAGATACATTTCCTTTGTTGTTTATGAAGTGTGAAGAGGCAGGTTTTGATCGGTGAATACAAAATACAAAAATATTACATGGTAGAGCTTTGCCTGTTTTTTTATATGTACAAAAATTGGTCCGGTCTTGGCCATTAAACCCCCGGGCTGAAACGTTTCCCCACTCCGCCCCTGTTTAAAGCAAATACATCTAAGTTTACCATAGTACCTGACACTGTCAAACTTTTTTTTAGGGGTTCAAATTGGGGTGGGTGGGACATAGTTTGGGGGGTTGGGGGGGGGGTTGCACTTCAACTTGCCTAGGGCACCAAAATGGCTAGAGCCATCACTGGTTGAATGTGGGAGTAGTTTGGGGTCATCCCCAACACATTCTCCGTGAGCAAACATGTCATGTTTGACCGAATTGACCATAACTGTTCTTTCTGGCGTGAAACATGATACGTGCTTTCAAATTTACTGACTTGTGTTAAATTTCAAGAATCCAGCTTTGTAAGTTCGTGATCAAACATCACTTTTTGTGTGTTCCAAAGAATTTTTGTTCCGTATCCCTTCATACAAGCACAAGTGACAAGATAAGATAATGAGTAATAAGTTGAGCATAGATGATCGATGATTTACATTACCCTGCATGCTTAATTACACCCAGCGAAACGGTGAAATTGATTTGTTAGGCTTCTCACCTTTTAACCAGATGATGAGATTCAATCTATCTAATTCTTTACTTCGATTATACACCCCTTTGCTTTATTTTTTTCCATTTTGAACACCTCCACAAAATATGTTGGTTTTTTTTTTCCATTTTAAATAACCACTCACTATTACTGGCTAGAATTTTATATTTTTTTCTTTTCTTTTTTGTTTTATTTTTTGGATAGAAAACTTCCCACAGTTGTGTCATTTTAAACATGAAAAGATGCCATATTCTTTTGAATGAAAGCATTATCTGTATTCCTTTAACAAGGAGGCTTCACACTAAATTCAAAGATGCACCTAGGGAGAATAACAGACAAAAAGAGGACAAAACTTCAAGAGGAAAAGTACCAAGGTTGGAGAGTAAAAAAAAAAGCATTCTCTTGTGAATTTCATTCATTTGGCGCTCATACGCTGGTCCATGTCAACACCATGCCTGATGTTAAGGGCAGGGAATGATGCTTGTGATAATAGGAAGAATATTTTCACCCACTCCACCGGCAATCAGTGGAGAGAGAAGCTCTAATCACAGAGCTGCTTGACTGCAAAAAGCTTTTCCTCTAATTATGCCCGTTTCTGATGCAGAGAAGGGTGGATGGATGTGACATGTCACTGGAGAAGCACTGAGCAAAAGTGGGGATTTTAAAATGTAAAAAATGCACTCATAAAAGTTTTTTTTCCCGTCTTATGAAGAGAAATGAGAAACGACACATCTGACACCAGGCATTACTGCCTGGCGTCAGAATATGTAGAGTCCATAATAAACAGATTTATGTTATTATTACTTTGTTTGTGTTTTATTTTTAAAGCTGCTCTTTGCTTGTTTTAACCTGCTGTTTAAATGGCTCAAAGCATTGTGTGAGGAATAATTCAAGTCTATTAAAAAAGAGCTTTGGGGATAGATTATAGGCAATATCTACATGCTCAATATAGCACTTTGAAGAAAATTTATTTTAACTCAACGGAGGAGCTAATGTTAGTCCAAAGGGGAACATGCTCTAAGTGTAAAAAACCTTAAAACTCAATGCCATTAAGTTTTTGTATAATGAGAAATTGCCAATGATGTAAAAGTTAAATATGTCTAGTATTTTTTGTGAAAAGCTAAGACATTTTTGAGTATGAAATTGGATGGTAATCAGCTTTGATCTTCCTCTCGCTTAAACTAACCATTAGCGGGTATTGTATAAAGTACCTCAAAGTGATACTTGAGTAAAAGTACAAGTAACTTACCATAAAATTAATTTGGTAAAAGTTAAAGTCCCCTCTATAAATATCACATGAGTAAAAGGCTTAATGTATCTACCATATTTTGTACTTTGGATCAAAGCAGTTGAAAAGCAATGTACTTTTGTTCATTTTCATAGAATTTTGTTCATTTACTTTATGCACA
>NW_013952690.1:476828-488697 GCF_001266775.1 Austrofundulus limnaeus
CTTTTTTTCTGACAACTGATGACTGACAAGTAAAACTGAAAACTTTTTTTCTGACAACTGATGACTGACAAGTAAAACTGAGGATGTCCTAAAATGTACACCGTACTTCTAGTTGGGGGTGGGCATGCAGAGTCATAAAAAGGGTCCCAGAGAAGTGTGTTTTTGTTCTCTAGCATATAGTTTAGAATGGCCTTAGTTTTAGACCATAAGATAAATTTGTATAACTTTTAAAGGTCCTTAAATGCATCTTATGTCGCTAAGTAATACAGCTGTATTTACAGATTATTCTAAATATAAGTGTGCAAAATTGTATACAAAAAGTATTATGGGTCCTTGGTTAGCTAATATACTAGCTAAACTTAACTCTTCAGGTCTGCATTTACAGTATAATCATTATCAACTTGTGTTTTTCTTTGTCTCTGTTCTCAGAGAAATTACAACTGGACCAGTCATCCTGTGTTTGTCTGTGCCTATTTTCTGTCCTCTCCAACCCCTGCTGATCGAGGCAGATGCCCACCCATCCTGAGCCTGGTTCTGCTTGAGGTTTCTTCCTGTTAAAATCGAGTCATTCCTCCCCACTGTCGCCAGTGTTTTGTTCAGGATACTGTGACAGGGTGAAGATTTTATTTTTTATTGTCATTTTATAATGCATGTAGATGTTTTTGGACTGTGCCCTGAGATGTCATGTGTTGTTAACTGGCACTGAATGAATGAATGAATGAATGAATGAATGAATGAATGAATGAATGAATGAATGAATGAATGAATGAATGAACAAAATTGAGTGGAATGAATGTGCAATTTACATGCTAAATATTGCACTTAACTGGCAACTTTTTTGCTTTACTTTGCTATCGAACATGGGCTGCAAAATGGTTTGTTAAATTTGATAATTGTAAAATTAAGTGTTTTAATCATGGATAACTTTTATCATTATATTTATTTACAACTGTAGTCTTCCATCACTAGTCCCTTACAATACACATATGGAAAAAATATCAGTTAATAATTTATTTTCTAAATGTAGATCATTTCACATTTTTTATTGTTCTTGTTCTACCATACTGACTGTATGTGATATAAGTACTCTGAAATATAACATTTCATCAGTTTTAGTTTTATGCAAATAAAACACAATTAAGCTTTTTTCATTATCAATGCTCAAAAAATTGTCAAACCCAGATATTAATTAAGCACTTTAAAAATCAGAAGTACTATTATTATCATTAACTGGTTAATGTTTAGTTCATCTTTATTCATGCTGAGAATCAGCAGTTAATTGTTGATTATTGTAAACAGAAAAATGAATACATTAAAATGGATTATGACCACGAATGAACATATTAAACTGAATTTATTAAAATAAAAATGACAACTTTCTCGAATGATGTTTTTCCCACACTCAATCATTGCAGCACAAAACTTTTGATCAATAAATGATTAAAAATCATTACATGATTTTATTTCTGAAGTTTCCTAGGGGACTTTGTGAGCTGGCTGATCCCTTTCCTTCAAATCAATCTTAAATTCCACTGATTACACACATATAGCATACTGAATCCTGACCCCAAAGCACTTGTTCTCGCTCCTCTCCAACTAATCGATGAGGGACGGCTCTGGACTTGTTTAACCTGCCTGGCTCTTCCTCTCGGGCCCGAAGCAGGTGACACATTTCATTAATAAATAAATAAGCAGGGGAAAGAGGGGCGCTCATCCCAGCATCGACGATGCAACAATTAACTCATAGCAAACACTCTGCCATCACTTGCCACAGACACAGAAATCAATAGGTCTCAAAATAAAAAAAAGATTGAAAATGGAGAAAGGCCTCTGTAGAAAGACAAATGGAGAAAAAAGTGTAAAGAATGGCCCATTTCAAAAATGCAACTGATTATATTGTCGGTTTTAACTTCAAAACTGAACAACCATTGCTCCTGTAGGCCTGCTCATGCTACTCAGCATTTAGGCTAAAGTTAAAACACCAACATTACACCTGTTGTCATTCCTACAGGAGAAGTAGTTAAAATATTTCACTACATAATGAGACAGCCCTTCAAAAACTGATCATCAGCTGTATTAAATTATTTTAAAGTGAATGGATTTAACTACCTTTTAGCTTGGAACACACATAATTAGCCTAAGCTTGTAGCAGAAATGTCCATGTTCTGACAACAGAAGATGGGTGAATGTGTTATCTCCTATTTTGTTACAGAACCAATGTAGATCTTTATCTCACATTTTTTTTAAATCAATTAGGAACGTTTTTTCTCTGCTAGGTCACACTTTTGCAGTTTTGACCACTATAATTCCATTGTCCATGTAGGGGTCACCTCGAGTGAAGAAACAAGATTTACTGCCATGAAGCAGGCCTCGGACAGACCTGACGAGAGAACAGGAACTCTGTCACAAACTGAACTCTATTTAGGCCATTACAGGTCATTTTAACCCAGAAGAGAACTCCTCGGTTCTCTTAATCAGATAATGGACAGAACAATCTCTTCTGTTCGTGATTCATTTGTTGTTTAACTAAGAATGTTCATGCATTTGTTAAATCATGATAATGACTGTCACAAGAAAAGTGAAACCACTTCTTTTCTTTTATCGTGCCTTAAAAATGGTATAAAAAATCACAGAGAATCTCATTACAATGTTTTCATTGTGTTTTTATGTAAATCACTGTTTTATGTTACTGTGAACACAGTAATATAATTGTGGATTTTTCCTGAGAAAATCTTTCATTTATCTGGACTAACAGAAGGTTCAAAACTGATTATAAACAGAAATGTTAATTAAACACCATAAATGTTTTGCAGTGATTTCTCTTAGAGTCTATCAGAAGAAAGCTGAAAAAAAGGTTATCATCCTGTTGTGAACAGCCATAGAATTTTAACCTTGAGCTGGCGCCGCTGGCAAATCTTTATCTTTCTTTCTCTGACTCATCTCTAAGTCTGACGGTGGAACCAAAGATCATCCGTTTTCTTTTACTAACCCGGATGGCTTTGAGCGACACACTCTACTTCCTGACTCCAACCTAGGAAGACAGCTGAGTTTCTCTCCAGAGAACTCAGTTTGGCTTGTTAAGTCTTAGCCCATGAGCCAACTAGGGGAGACTTAACAGCCGGGACCCCGCACGCCGCCGGCGGTCCCAACCCGAGGCTTCAAGCCTCTAAAGTGTGTTTTTACCTCCTGAGGGGAGATTTTTATTTCGAAAAGAAGGGACCGGATGTACAGCTTGAATTTTTCTGGCTTGGACTGAAACAGACGAAAAGTTACCTGAAAAACACCTACATCGCCAATGACCGGTAAGCGAGCCGATAATCAGTTCCCTGGCTGATCTGAGGCAAGACAGTTCCTACCAAGCAGGTGTCTTAAGAAGACATCACCAGGTAAAGCTGACGTGTCCGGGGCGATGTGTCATGTGGATTCCTGAGCGCAGAAAAGATGTGCTGATCCGGTTGAACCACACTTTGATAAAGTAAAACTAGTAGTAACCTACTAACCTTACTTTCCTCCTTTTCTTTGTTCTTTATTTGCCAAAACTTAAGCTGAAAGTGCCAGTAAAATTGTTTGGTTGTTACCATCAGAAATGACGTTTTACTGTTCTATATAAGTAATCTAAGTTGATGTGAATTGAAATTCGGACGCGGATTTTCATCTCATTTAACTTTGACACTTTTTATAGGAATACCCACAATTAAGTGTACTTGTGATTTGTTCACTTCGTGTAAATAAATGATTGCATAATCTTTTATGAATCAACTTGAACTCATCTGAACGTTCACTTATTGTGTCACTTTTCACTTCGCACAGTCAAGATATTAAAAGTAAAGAGAAAATACCTTGGTAAAACTTTCCTCATAACCTTGTGTATGAGAGATGTGGGAGAAGCTTAATTCACCTTAAGCCCCCCTCCTACATGCACAACAAAATAGAGGTTTCCAGTGGTCTCTCTGATTCTATGTCAATTTATTTATATAGTACACCTTTCAGAACTTTAAAAGTAAGCAGTAAAATCCTAAAATATATCCTAAAGCAAACAAGCCAATGGAGAGAACACAGAACCAGAAACCTGTTTTACAGTAGCTGTTGAAGAGCTGCTGCGTTCTGAACAACTTATAATGAATGCAGTGATATTTTAAATAAACAAACATACAAAGTTCAACCAAGAGGTAAAAAGAGCATGAATCTTTTTTTTTCAAGCTCTTTGGTTGTGAGATATGACTTCACCTTGGAAATAAGCCCTATTTGGGGAAAAGAAAAAAAATTTGATTTCACAACTGCATTTGTCCATTCGTCCAAGTAAAAGGCACAATTCAGTCACACACTTCACATTATATTTTGCAATGATGGAAAAAATAAACGTTTTGGCAAACTCACCATACAAACCGAAGTCACAACTCTTCAACTAATTTAAAGATACAAGGCACTTTAAGGAACAAACTTAAAGCTTTAGTTCAACCCATTGAATATATTTGACAAGAAAAGTTGGAGCAATATGCAGAATGAACTCTGACACAAAATAGCAAGGTGTCAAATTAATGATAACATTGCTCTGAATCTGTTGGATGTGATAAGAGTTTAAGCATATTAAGTTTTTAAGAGGATAATGTTTTTAGCATCCAAAATGAAAAGTTGCTGAAAATGTACACATGAATAGTACTGCACTACATGCTGTTTGAGATTAGTTTTACAAAAACTGAAAAAAAGAAACCCAATGTATAATAATTAATTTATTTTACAGAGGACTGTGATAAGTGCAGTATTTTTAAATAGAATAGAAGATGTGTTTTAATATAAAAATACATATATAATACTGTAATGAAATAGAAATATAATATATTTATAAAAACACATTTTAACACCACTGATACACTGACTTATGGATAGATTAGCACCATGGTTTGTCAATTAGATGCTGGATAAATTAATCTTCATGAGGTGGCGTTCAGAGGACGTTGGAGTTCAACACTGAAATGGCTGAGTCTGTTCTAGTTTTAGAGGGACCTTCAGGACAGCATGTCAAATAGGTGAGATGCAGGGTGATAGGTGTCCTACATGACAGATTAGCCTTGCATGGCTATTTACACAGATATCTGTTGTTATTTGCAAGTGCATTTAGTGGAGTTCTGAAAAAAAGGGGCTGGTTCCATGGGTCCTTTTTTAGTGGAAAAGCCTCGAAACTGTGGAGAGCCAAGTCAAACCATGCTGTAGAGGCACTAGTGGAAAAGGGGCATTAGTGTGCCATTCGGATCAGAACTGTTTTCTAAATCAATGAGGTGAGATACCTACAATAGATAAATTGTTTATAAACTTTCCACAGATTCCCACTTAAGAGAAGTTTTGTTTTCACATGTCTGTGACATGAACTTCCCACAAATAAAAAAAGGTAAATAAAAAAAAAAAAACTTGTCGTAAATGGTAAAATGATAACTGGCCTAAACTTGTATAGTGCTTTACCCATTCATGCACTCATTCATACACAGACGGTGGTAAGCTACATTGTAGCCACAGCTACCCTGGGGCAGACTGACAGAGGAGAGACTACCATTCAGTCAGCTCTGACCACCACCAGCAAACAATGCAGATGAAGTGTGTTGCCCAAGTATACAACGACTGAGACGGACAGAATGGGGGTTCGAACCATAGCAACCAACTGGTCAACTGTAGCAATGTTCTGTCAAGTTGCATGTTGCTTTTTTAACATGTCATTAATGTAATCTTTCCAGTAAAGCAAATATTTTCATCACAGCCTTTTGTCAAAGGCAATTTAAGTTTGCAACCATGCTATTTAACCAACCAGCTCCTTAAAAGCAAGAAGCATTGTAAATGGAACATTTTACAGCACACACACTCACACAACATTTTCTTTGTAGCAGTTTGATTGTACAGAAAGAACAACTGTATATACAGATAGAACAGTCATTATAAAAGTATTTCAATGAAAAGCGGGACAAAGAGCAGAGGTGAGACAGGAGATGGAAAAAGAAAAAGGAGTAGGCTGAAAGATGGAGGTCCAGAGATAAAAGAAGTGGCACTGAGTAAGACAACGTAGAAAAAAAGGATATTACGTGAGCCTTAAACCGTAATTTATTTCCGTAGGTGTTTGGCGCCTATGGCCTCAGACAAAGACATTTAATCCAGTTTTAATGAAGGTGGAAAGACAGTTTTAAAAGACTCTGTAGTAAATGGCTTCAAGTTGAGACCATGTCTGTGGCAAGCCATTTCATGCATTTGGCCCATCAGGATTTTTTTTAAATCCATTTAGCAAAGCGAACTTAATGCGTTGAAAGGAAAACGGCATGGCAGTTACTGTGTATTATCTTCTACTGTACGTTCTAGGACATTGTCTTCATTCCAGCAAACTGGCATGTTAAGGCACAAATTCCACCACACTATAAAGCATATTTCAGTTTATTGCATTACATTTTCTGACAGAGTACAGGTATTTCTGCTATTTACTGCTCCGTGAAGAATAGTTTTATTTGAGACTGATATAAAAATGTGTTAAGCTACATAGATGCATTTTAGATTGTAGTAAAACATTATTTTTTTTAAATCCCAGCAGGAACATGACAACTGCAAAATGCTAATGATTGACCCCAAACAACCAACTATTCTAAATAGCTGTCAAAGTGCTTTTATTGTTCATTTGATATTGATAAAAGCTGAAATGAGGGCGGTAGACTCTGAGCTTACTTCCTCAAAGTCAGGCTGATGAGCCGTAAGGACTTGTCATTGTAATGAGCGAGCCTCATTATGAACCAAATCACCCTTTTCTCTTAGGAACTCAGCATGAAGAGCACTCTTTTAGGTAATTAATCTCATACAGGGGGGGTTTATAGATGCAGCTACCAGTATCAGAGTGCACATACAACATTGTATGGGACCCCATCTGTTAATAACCCTGTTGGAGGGTCCAAAAAAATGGAATGAGACCAATGAGGAAGTAGCAACAAACAGAACTTCTCAAAGTTTTATTTTTAACTGGTGGAAATTCCATGTTTCCAGGTCTGAGTAAGAAAGTAAACATGTTTATTAAAATTAATGAACACTTCGAACAAGGGTGTCACAGAGGTGTGATTTACACAGAGGGCCACATGAGCATTTTGGTGGCCCTCAAAGGGCCAGTTGTAACTAACTTCAATGCTTCATGTTTAACTTCAACTAAACTCTAAACGTCACGTTCCTCATCTCACTTCTATGGGTGAGCATCGCTTGCAAACAATAATTGAGCTCTATGTGATATTTCCTGCAAAGAAACTGCATTTTAACACATCCCCTTATAAACACTGAAAAGTACTACTTTTACGACAGACTAAACATGAAATGCATAATACAGAAATACTATAAAAGTAAAAGTAAGCAAGTCTTTTTTTTTTTACTATTGAATTGTGGTGAGAAGATGGCTTGAGTTCTGAACTTTCCAATTGTATGACTGGGAATTCCCACTAGAGGTGGCATTCCAGCTTTAATTTACAACTTGTAAATGCAAATTCCCACATTCCAGTACATCTGGACTGCAGCAAAAGTTGCCACCGAAAACGCAGTGAAATGGAGATTTTGCACAGCAAATTTTGCTAGATGCTGGCTACTTTTAAAACCTGTTCACCTCCACTTAATGGTGGGATGCTGTCATTTTGCGAGTAAAATAATCACTGTGCATTATGAGAGATGTAGTTTATGATCAATGCAAAGTTAAAAGCAGCATACATTTATTTTAAGACATTATTACACATTTGAAGCTGTTGCGGGCCACATAAAATGATGTGACGGGCCACATTTGGCCCATTCTGTTCAGATGTGACATAAAACAATGTCTTATTTTATTCTAACACAAATATAAACAAAGACACAAAATGGAAATTGAAGCTGAGAAATATTGCATATATCCCTGAATTAAAGAGATTTAAAATGTTGTGCCTTTTTTATTTTAACAACAATTTATGATGATGCTTAAGCTGTCTTGTTTAGTTTGGTAATCTATGATACCAAACAACAAAAAAAAATCTAAAGGCAAAAATGTGAAAAACAAAATTTCAGCTTTGGAAAAGCCGGTCTTCCAAGGTTCTCATGTGAAAGTAAAACGGTGCAGATTGGATTGTTACTTGTTGAAATAAAAGGCGCATTTACGGCTATCATCAAAGTTTAATGAGTCAAAGCTATGGCTACTCAAGCTCCAACTCAGATTTAATTATTAACAGAACATTGCAGCTGACAGCCAAGACGTTGGGAGAAAAAGTGGGGGTAACGAAATGAACATAAAACACCGTAGCTCGCAATTTATCTGTTTTGATGCAACCTTTGTGTAAGTGTGGATGGAGATAGACGCACAGCAGAGTGTGTTTAGATGAGGTTGATGACTGTACTTGATTTGGTGGCATTTCCACACCTGTGCTGCCATCTGTGCCACCGCACCTCCTGTGACCGCTGTGTCTCCTGGCGCACGAGTGTCATATGGAAACCTTGATAAACACATCTCATTCGCCTGTCCTCTGGAAGTAGATGGCAAACACTTCCCTTTTTGAAGCCATGTAGCAGCTCTAAAGGGGGAGAAATTGGGAACATGTTGGTTGAATTATTTATAGGGAGCCTAACAGAAAAAAGATACATATATAGCTTTTCTTGCTTGGGAAGCAATTACTGGTTGATGATAAAAGGTTAGAAAACTACACATGAATGGTGTCTGGAACCAGTGTTTTATCATTGATGGTGGCAAATCAGCACAAATGTGTGCTTTCTTGGAGGGGGAGGCCATAAGATGAGGTGTGTTGTGATTGGCAAACATACAGAAAAGGAGTTGAACTTGCCCCTAAATGGTGATTATTGTATTTCTCTCATCACTGACTCCAGGTGGATTTTGGTAAGCAGCAGGCTTTTCTGTCTTGAGCATCTTAATGGTTACATTCTAAAGTGTTAGTAATGTTACTGATTGCACAAACATTTGCTTAAATTGAGGATGAGGTTGATTAGCTTCTACATTTTGTAAAGGGTGAGTAGCATGAACAGCACTCTGCCATCCACCATTGTTATTGCTCATTCACTTGCTCAAGCGGAGAAAAATGCGATTTCACACCTCTGTGGGGGGGGGGTTTCTAAAAGCCTACACTGTCAGACCCGGATTGAAAAAGCTTCAATTTCAGAGGAAGCAAGTGCAATTTTTTGTGCAAAACCACAGCAGAAAGGCTAGAAGTTCAGTCAAAATCAATGTCATGCTAAGTGGGTCCATAATATTACATGGCATGTTTATTTTCTGTTCTTAGGTCAGGTTGGACCAGCTATGAACATCCTCTATACTTGTCACTGTGTTTATGGAGTAGTCCCATAACTTTTGCGTCACTGTTAGTGTAATATGCTTTCATCCATATTATGTGATGACTAAATCCATCAATGTTGCCATGATTTGCCATGCCATACAGATTCAGTTTATTATAAGAACCCATAGAGTTAAATACCAAAGTATAACTTCAGAAGCATTTCAACATTCCTCATTTTGATGCAGTGGTAAGACTGCTCTTTTCTGTAAAAATTTATTCTCATAATCCTTTGACTTTGTTTTGACACGTATAGAGGCTGTCCATAGCAGGTTCAACTTGATCCAGGAACATAAAATGGACATGTCGTAATATTATGAACCCAGTTTCCATGACATTGGTTTTGTGTGAACTTGTGACCTTTCTACTGTGGTTTTGTGTGAAAATTGCTTGTTTCCTCTTATACTGAAGCTTATTGAATTTTGACTTTGTTCTTGTGATAAAAAATTGTATATATTGTATAAGTGCGTTTCTTATACTACGTTGTATAAAAGACCAAAGTAATCAGGAAGTTGTCTCACTAAATTTGTGCTTTTGGCAGATTTTCAAACAAGGCGCTTTGCAGTTATTGTGATAATAATTTACATTGGTTAAACCTTCCATCAATTTTACTCAATACTTGTTAAAAATCAAGATTTTCTTTAATAGGAAAAACTATTATTTTCCACAAAACTATAAATTTTACAACTCTGTCAATCTAAATTAAAAAAAACATTGAAGTCATTAATACATTATTATCTTAATAATACATAATTATTATTACCAATATACCATGTATTATTATACATACTTATCTTTATCACTGATGCTTGAATTCTGGCTGAACAAGACATAAATGTTCAAAATTAATCATTGATTCAAAGTTAAGAGTGCATTACAGTAATTACGTTGAAACCCAGGATTTTAATCAGGAGATGCATCGAAATTTGCATTTTTTTTTTCCACTTTTGCTGGGTTGTCTAAAACTGCCATTTTTGGAGACTCTGCAAAATAACTAAATTTGCAGTCCTAAAGACTGGATACATAGTAGTTTAGATCATACTCCATCATTAAAAAGGCAATTGGATCGCCACTTGGGATGTCTATTCTGGGATCAATGAGTTCCTTTTAAAGCAAAACTAAAGCAGCTCATTAAATTTCACCATTTGTTATGTTACAAACTCTTATCAATGTGATTGGACATTTTATGGCCAATAGTTGCCAGGCAACTAGCAGAGAATCCAACATTTACAGATCAAAATGGTAGTGCCTGTAAGAATATTTTAAAAGTAATAAAAGGGAAAATTGTTGATTTATATTCTGTCGTAGACTTCTTTTTTTCCATAAAAGCAAAGCTAGCTTGTGTTATTCTACTGTATATCACACATACAGTTTTAATATAATGTACGTACACATGCACAAGTGAAATATATACACCTTCCCAGTCATTCATATTTGAACGCAAGCCAATAGACAAAAAAATAAGGTTATTAAAATTTAAAGAATAATACTACTAAAAATAATAAACATACATAGCATTTTTAGGACATTCAAAGACACTTGGTGGTGGTAAGATACATTGTAGCCACAGCTGCCCTGGGACACACTGAATGAAGGAGAGCTTTCCTGCCCTAGTACCACTCTGACCACTACCAATATGCAAGGCGGGTGTCCGAAGACACAACGACTGAGATGTATGGAATGGAGGATGGAATCGCCAACCCACCAGTTCCACGACGACCGTCCTAACCACTTGTAAGTTACTGTCAGCTGGTGGACTCTGGAATAATATGGTGCATGATCTCATTCTAATGGCATTATAGTATGTATCCATTGTATTAAATCATTAATAAATTGTGCACTAAGAGGAGACAGCTCATATCTAATAGAGTCAATAATGGTATTGTCTTAGCCAATCAAAGCAGTCACTTACATAATGTGATCAGTTTCGACTCAGACTCACTCAGCAGTGAAACCACATGCAAGCTGAACGTTGTTTGTGGCTGATTTGCTCAGTTTCCAAAAAGCACTATAAAGATGAAAAACTTAAAACTCCCACAAAAAGCAAGCTCATTGTTCACAGCTAAATCCATAATTTTACTTTATTTTTTATTTGACAAAAAAACTCGGTTCAGTCTACAAAGTTTGAACTTTTGTTCCAATCTTAGCCTAGACGCTTTCAGTCAAAACTCTGAGCCTTTTGATTTGATTTTATTTCTCCCTGTTTAAGACTGGCCTGAAGACACATCTTTTCAAATTAGCCTACAACTGTTAATTCAGATTTTCAATATATGTCTGTTTTTGTTGTCCTCACTTCGATGTTTCTCCCCAACAACCCTATTGTTCAATTTGTCCGCATTATTGTATTTTATTACATGACTGTTCTGTACTCCACATTTATGTTTCTCCTACACTATCCTTATCATTATATGTATCTCCAGTTTGGTTTGTTTTCCCTTCATTTTATTTTTTTTTCTATTGTACAGCATCCTTGGGTGTCCTGAAAGGTGCCTTATAAATAAAATTCATTATCATCATCATCATTATTATTATTATTATTATTATTATTATTATTATTA
>NW_013952690.1:489036-497288 GCF_001266775.1 Austrofundulus limnaeus
AGAAAAAATAATTTTAACTGAATGCTTTAAAAAGCAAGATCTTATTATATTTAAAAATTCAAATCAAATTCAATTCAAAAATATTTTTATTGATCCAGAGGAAAATTAGGTTAAAAAAAAGCATTGTAAAGATTTACCAATTGGCCATTGCCTAAAACTGTTTTTAATGTTGACCTCCAACAAGTTTCTCTAATGTCAAAGACCACCATACTGATTTTTTAACAAACATGTTAGCAATGAAAGTATCCTGAACAAAAGGCACATTTACTGTCTATATCTGATGTTGGTAGCCACAACATTTTATCAGTGCTGCATTGCAAATTGTGTGTGCACCATTAGAAACACGGCTGCTGCTTTAGTGTGCCATTTACATACACAACTGCAAAAAGAGCCACCAGAGAAGCTTCAAACTCCCGAGGGACACTATGGGCACCTCTTAAGTGGATCACTCTGCATTGTCACAACGTTTTTCAAAAGCTCAGTAGGACAAGGCTGTGTGCTCCTTTCATCACCAGCAAACACAAATGAGCTCTGTCAGCCTTTGCAGACACACACAGGTGGCTCTGCAACTTCTCTTGCACACAATCATGTGCCTCCCTAATAAGGGTATGCACGGCATGGCGAGAAACCGTTCAACATCCACCTCCGTATAGATGGTACTTAGATTTTGTTACCTAGTCCTTTCCTGCTGTTTGTTTGCAGTTCAGCTCACAGTGTGGTGGGGGCCAGTCAAGGGCAGAGTTGGACACCAACTCAGCAGGTCGGCCGCTGTAATTGCAACCAGTCATTGGTTAAACACTCCCCGAGCTTCCCTGTCACGCAGCATGGGAACATTATAATAATGAGGGCGAAAGGCAGAGAACAGGGAGATGATGGAATCGGAGGGGTAAAAAAAAGTGAAGGAGGTCAAAGTGAGGTGGAAGAGGAGGAAGGAGGAGGTTAATCACAGAGCTATTCGTGTCGTGTCAGAGAGAAAACCAAAGGCAAAGAAACGGTAAAAGGGATAAGGGGTTTTACGAACACAGAGGCCATTAGTTTACACGTCCTGGAGCATCTTCTCATTTCACTTCAAAGCATCAGCTAAACATGCACAATAAAGAAGTAAAAAGCCTTTATGAGAGCTGATAAAAGCTAAGATGGACCAAGTTAAATCACAAAGTAATTGTAAGAAGAGCTCTAATCCTTTTACTTCTAAGCACTTTCTGCTCTCTATCGAGCGTCCCTGGTTATCGAGCATTCCTGGGGTTAGCAAAAGTCTTTGATCGACTACATTTCTCTACAGTAGAATTTACAGTAAACAATTTATTCTCTGCGCTCTAATATGCAACGCTAGTATTGCCAGCTGCAGAAAGGCGAAGGCGGTCAATTATGTTTTTACCGGTGTCCTTGTGTGACTGTGGATCCATCTGTTCTCATGAGAGATTTTGGGTGCAAAATTTTAATGAAACTTGCAGAAAGTAATAACTGGATACACATCTGCAACTAATTACCTTTTGTTGTCAACAATACTGTACCAGTTTTTACCAAATTAAGTAAAAACTACAATCAGCGTTTGCAGGCATATTTTTTTTTTGTTTCTAATTGTAGGTTAGGCTTAAAAGTCTTTAAATGTAACATTGATGGATTTGAGAGAAAGAAAGTTGGAATACTGAAGCAGCCACCAGGGTACTAGCAAGATCTAACCATCACTGTTTGTATTGTCGATCACATATTTGCAAACAAACTGACAGGAAAACAACTAAAGCTAACCTTTTCTGTTGCCAGTATATAAAAAACAAAGATTTTATTCTCATGTTAGCTTTGGTCAAAGCGTCAAAGAGTTGCTGCCGAGGGACCAAGAGTCGCATGTGGACCCAGAACCAAAGTGTTTTATTGGATCACTGTGTACACAAAAGATATTTGCCATATGAGCTCTGTTGTGTCCCTGATTGTGTGATCCTACTTGTGTAGAAGGTCACTGTGCTTCATGCGTACTGTGTGTTTGTGTATGTGTGTGGGTGGGTTTGTTTCTGGTGACATTTGGGGGCAATTTTAAGACAAAATGCCTACATTTGGGGACAAAAGTCGAATCGCTATTTGGTTTAAATGCCATTGGTGGGTTGGGGGTTCAGTTTAGGACCAAGGTGTGAATTGAGTTTAGGTTAGTTTTAGGGTCAGGTAGGTACCTGTGAGGTTAGCCTTAGGGTTTGTGGTTAGGATTGGGCTGAATGATTGTGAAAGGTGGTGCGCATGAGCTGTTGAGCTGCTGAGTTCTCAACGAGCTTAATCAACTAAGGGATAATGTACTGGTAAGCTTGGTTCTCAGGTAAATTTACTATATAATTTAATACGTTTAAGGCCTTTATAATCTATAATGTCATAACTGTTATTAATTGGCTTTTCATTATAACAAACTAGATGGAGAAACTGTGGAGAGTCTGGAGTTTTTCATTGACGAGTGTTTTGAAAAAAATAGTCATGGGCAAACCGAAACATACCTCCGGCAGCACAGCTAGCATGTCAGTTAGCATGCCAACATCAAAGAAGAATTGCTCGGCAAGCTCCGACGATATTTCAAATAGTTCTCCAGAAACGACAGGCTTTAAGGACATACTGAAGTCTATCGATCTAAAGCTACGCAGTTTAGATAGCCTGCTAGCTTTATTGGAGGTGCTGCATAAGGAATTCCAGGCTCTGAAGGTATCACTGGAGTTTAGTCAGGAGCAAGTAGCTACACTAGTTAGCGAGAACACCGAGTTGAAAGGAAAATTGTCTCAACTCACTGAGGGGATGTCACAGCTGTCTGGAGATAATAAGAAGATGAAGGAAACCATCTTAGACATCCAGGCCAGAAGCATGAGTGACAACCTCGTATTCTCCGGCATCCCCGAGAAAGCTAATGAGGACCCAGAGGCTACAGTCCGGAGCTTCATTCAGAACCAGCTGAAACTCTCCAGTGAGAAGGTAAACAACATCACCTTCGACCGTGTACATCGGATGGGAGGTAAGAGACACGACAGCAAATGACCACGGGCTATTGTTGCAAAATTTGAGCATTTCAAACAGAAGGAACAGGTTATTAGCTGTGGGAGGGAGCTGCATGGTACTAGCTTCAGTGTTAACCATCAGTTTCCTAAAGTATACCTCGATCGCCATCGTGTTTTGTTTCCCATCAGAAAAAAGCATTTAGCTGAAGGCTGCAGAGCTACAATAGCAATAGATAAACTGTATATTAATGGCCAGTTGTATAGAGACCCTGAGATCACTCCTTGGCTGTATTAGATCTAACGTCAAGGTTAGTGAAACTCGGATTTATTATCATCATATTTATTATTATTATTACTACTACATTTAATCACCAGTTATAACGTTAACTAAGCACAGTTGGTCGGTGGGTAAACATATGGTGAGCACGTGGCTATTTTTTGTGTTGGTGGTGGTGGTGGGGTTCTTTTTCTGTTCTATTCTGTTCTTTTTGTTTTTTTTTTCATCTGTTTACTTCAATATCACATTAATATTTTCTCTTTTTTCTTTATTTCTAAAACAACAATTACTTGTTCACAAGCGCACAAACCCACACATGCTCATATTCCATACATCCAAATACTTAATAATTAACATATGCTTCATTTAACTTCAAACACATCACATACATTTTTTATATATCTTACATGCTACATAGGTATTCACAAAATCTTGACTAATCATCACTCACTGTCAATGACGGTCCCTGAGTGTCCCTACTGTTATGATAACGGGCGTGGTTTAATCTTATTCTCACAAATACTGGAATATAAATGGAGCCGGTACCCAACAGAAAAGATATAGAGTTTTTAACCAGCTTAAAAGATTAAAGGCAGATGTTGTATTACTACAAGAAATTCATAAATTAAATTCAACTGTGGATGATCTTAAATCTCCTGAGTTCCCTAACGTATTCTCAGCCTGGTATAATTCAAGACAAAGAGGGGTAGCAATATTAATACATAAAAAAATATCAACTTCACAGTATTAGATACAGTTATTGACCCGAAGGGTAGATATATAATATTAAAATTTTCTCTATTTAGGCAAAAATACTGTATTGCAAGCATATATGGTCCAAATGTGGATGATACCTCATTTTTTCATGATTTCTTTTCTGTCCTATCAAATCACCTGGATTGCTCACTGCTTCTTGGAGGCGATTTCAACTTAGGTATAAATAATATCATTGACAGGATGAATACGGCTGGAGCTCAGCGCAGTTGGCAATCCACAAACAGAGTTAAACAATATATGAGTGATTATGGACTTTGTGATGCATGGCGTGCTCTTCATCCTGACAATAAAAAATATACGTTCTTCTCACATGTTCATCACTCTTATTCTCGCCTAGACTGTTTTTTAGTCAGCAGTTCATTGCTGACCAATATTTTAGACAGTGAGATACACCCTATTGTTGTCAGTGATCATGCACCAGTCTCTTTAACCATAGTTAATAAGAAAGAAATAAAAACAAACATAAATTGGAGATTTATTCATTTGCTATTCATTGCTCAATGATGAACAGTTTTTAAAATATTTTAAAGAGGAATGGACATCATATCTAGAGTATAATGCCTTACCAGGAACATCAGCATCCTCTCTCAGAGGAGAGGCAGGGAAAACAGTTATGAGAGACAAGATAATATCATACTCAACAAATAAAAAGAAAAAAAAAGAAATTGAACATATTCACGAACTAGAGGAAGCCATCAAATTGTTAGGAACTTTGCAAGGRGAAGAAATACAGCAAAGAATGCAGAAGGCTAAATTAGAGTTAAATGAATACATAGACAAAAAAATAAATTCTTGATACAGCAACTTCCGATTAGAAAATTTTGAACATATTAATAAATCAGGTTTTTTTTTTAGCTAACCAGCTTAAAATAAATAAAGAAAAAACAACTATATATGGTATTAAAAACATAACTGGGAATATAGTTTATGATCAGGGAGAAGTAAATAATGTTTTCAGACACCTCTACTGAGTTTTATACATTCCCCAGATAAACCCTTCAGATAAGGATAGTGAACAATTTTTGGAAAAAGTGTCACTTCCAAAATTATCCAGTAACCAGTCTTAAGAACTAGATTCTCCAATAACATCAGCTGAATTATGTGAAGCTGTTAAAAACATGCCGAACAATAAAAGCTCCAAGTCCGGACGGATTCCCAGCAGAATTTTATTAAGAATTCTGGAATATTCTGGCACCAGTATTTTTCAGAATGCTTCAGGAATCAGAGGAAAATGGCAGGCTTCCATTACATATGAATTCGGCCAACATAAGTCTCCTATTAAAACCAGGTAAAGACCCAGTACTACCCACAAGTTATCGTCCCATTTCCCTTATTAATGTTGATGTTAAAATAAGTTGTAAAGCTCTCTCTAAAATATTAGAGAAGATAATTCATTTCTTAATTCATCCTAACCAAACCGGTTTCATAAAAGGAAGGCACTCGACTACAAACTCACGTAGATTATATAATTTAATAGACTATTCATACAGTAAAAATACTGAAATGACTATTTTGTCTCTAGATGCAGAAAAAGCATTTGACAGAGTGAATTGGAAATTTTTATTTGTAACCCTGCATAAATTTGGGTTTGGAACCCATTTTAATAACTGGTTGAAAATATTATATAGTTCACCAACAACGCGCATCAGGACAAATAATCAAATATCTTCTAGCTTTTGTTTACAGAGACGCACCCGGCAGGGATGCCCACTGCCCCCCTCACTGTTTGCTATTTTTATTGAACCTCTAGCAGCTGCAATCAGGCAAACTGTAGATATTAAAGGCATTCAATGTAAGAACATAGAACATAAAATTAGTCTGTATGCYGATGATGTTTTACTTTTCCTTAAGCACTTGGAAAATTCATTATCTAAAGTTATTGAATTAATAAACTATTTTCAAAAGTTTCTGACTACTCTATAAATTGGTTAAAATCTACAGTTCTTCCAAGTAACTGTGTTTTTAACAATTCTTTATACACACAACTACAGTTAGGAAATATTAAATATCTGGGTATTGATATTTCTTCTAGATTGGAAGATTTAATAAAATTAAACCGCATTCCTCTTTTAAAGAAAATTGAAGAATATCTTACTAGGTGGAGTTCTCTACCCATATCCCTCATGGGAATAGTTGCCTCTATTAAAATGATAGTTCTACCGAGAATAAATTATTTATTGTCAATGATACCAAATAAACCTTCACCTGACTGGTTTAAATCATTGGAATCCTTCATTTCTAAATTCCTGTGGAAAAACAAAACTCCTCGAATTAGCCTAAAATCATTACAGAAAACTAAAGATACAGGAGGGCTAGAGCTTCCAAACTTTTGTCACTACTTTCTAGCTAATAGGCTACAATACATTTCAAAGTGGTTAAAACCTAATCAACTAGAAGAGACTTGGCTGGACATAGAACAAACTTTATGCGATAATATTAGGATTTCGGATCTTCCATTTATAAGCGCAAACATAAAATGACATGCTTGCTTTAAAAGCATTAATATCAGCTCATCTCTGACAGCATGGTGGGAATTTCTGAAAATGACAAAGTCTTCACAACTCCCATGTAGACAAACACCCATCTGGAACAATCCTGACATCCTGCAACAAAACAATATGTTAAACTTTCCAGGTTGGAGAAGTAAAGGAACCGAACATCTGAAACACATATTTGAAGGCGTAGACTTAATTCCATTTAATAAATTAATAACACAATATGGCACAGACAGGAAATACTTCTTAGAATATCAACAAATTKAATCTATAATTAAACGTAAATTTAAGCTTAATAAAACATTATTAGAGACACCAGCAAGCATATTGGAACTTCTTAATCTTAAATCACCCAAATTGCTATCTAAAATCTTCAATAAATTATCTAGAATAGACGACTCAATATCAATACATGTTGCTAAATGGGAAATGGACTAACCGGTCAACTTTGACCAAAACACCTGGTCTAAAATATGCTTGGAAAAATTTAAAATAACTAGAAATTCTAATCTACAATAATACAATATAAAGTCCTCTATAGAGCACATTATAAAGGCCAGTGAATGTTCAAGATGGGTTTTACTTCATATAATAACTGCTCCCATTGCACAGGCAATGTGCCAGACAATTATATCCATGCACTCTGGCTCTGTCCACCTGTCCAGAGGTTTTAGGTCCGGGTATGTGAAGATTTGTCAAAGTTTTTGAATTGTTATATTCCACCCTCTCTGTATGTTTGCTTATTGGCTATTTTAGGTGATGTCACTATAGAGAAAAYCACTTCTCATATGATTTCCACTGCCTTATGCATCGCAAAGAAAACCATACTCTTAAATTGAAAAAATAAAAAAATATATTAGCATCAATCAGTATAGAAATCTTCTGTTAGGTCATCATAGTCTTGAAACAGTCTCTGCCGCCACATCAGATAAATCTGTTTGGGCTCCTTTGATTAGTTCCATCACATGGTGAGGGTGGGGGGTTTGGGATCAGACCTCTTGGGGCATTGAGGCTGGTGGGGGTGTATTGGGGTCTGGGGGGGTTCTTGGGAGCTGGCCGCTGGGGGTTCCGGAGCGGAGGTGATGCTGCTCTCGCTCTGGGGAGGGCCTTGGTGGTTCTGGGGGATGTCTTCTGGTGGCTGCATGTGGGCCCTTGGATAATTTGTAGCGTTGGTCATGGGTCGCTGGTCCGGTTGCCTGGCCGTGCTGGGGCGGGTCCGGGATGGGCGCAGGGGGCTTGGGACTCTGGTGGCATGGTGACCCTGGGCTGTGGCTCTGGTGAGGCATGGGGGGGCTTGGGCTCTTGCAGGCGGGTTGCCGGGCCCTGGGCCGGTGTGTGCCCTCGTGCCCGGCTCTAGGCTGGGGACCTCTGGTGCGTTGGTGGTCTGTGGTTCTCATGGGCTGGGGGGTACGGTTGGATGGGGGCGTGACCTGGAGCTAGTGGGGGGGTGGTCGACCCAGCCTGAGTGTCCTTGCGTTATATGTTCTGATAGTGGCCCTAATTTTGGGGAGGGTGTAGTATATCTTCTGGGATGGGGATTGGGTTGGTGGCCTTTGTTGGTGGCTGGGGGGCATGCTGGGCCGGCTGGTTGGCCCCTTTGCTGTGGCAGGGGCCCGCCCTGGGTGCCCCTTGCTCTGTCGGCGGTTGGGTGAGTGCTCTTTGCCGAGTCATCCTTGCTGGGGAACGGTGGCCTCTCTGGGTGGCGGGCCGGCTATGGGGCTGAGGTCGGGTTTTGGG
>NW_013952690.1:504044-509331 GCF_001266775.1 Austrofundulus limnaeus
AGAGAGAGAGAGAGAGAGAGAGAGAGAGAGAGAGAGAGAGAGAGAGAGAGAGAGAGAGAGTATGTGTGTGTGTGTGGACATAAAATATATGCAAGTGTCGCAGCGGTGTCAATCAAAATGAAACACCTCACACAGAGGATGATATATGATGCTTCTTGCGAGCAATACACATGCATTAAAGGGAAATCATATGCAACTGCTTCTATTTATAATACCAATTTGATGCCCCAGATCCGAGACTCATCTAAAGATATACATAAATTTCTTGCATAGCAAAGTCCTTCACACTTCAGCATCCACAAATGGTGTTCTTATCTCATTTTCTCTCAAGAAGACGTTTCATTCGTGGAGCTAAGCAGCTACAACTTTTAGTCCACTCCGTTACGAGTCCATGTAAACGCCTCAGACGATGAGAAACGACAAGACGTAAAACAATAAAATGAAGGTACAAATTTACCATGCACGTTAACATTGCGCTAGTCTATTACCACACACACACATTCTGCCTTGGGGTGATTTCAGCAGGCAAAGGAACCACGCTGTGCATCGACTGCCAGCTTTATGCACCCTGACATAAGCAAGTGGGTTTGACACAATACCCTTCGATCACAATGTGTTTGTGTTTCTGCGGTAGCTCTTCCACTTTAATCAGAGCTTCTTTGTTTAATGCCCCTTAGTCAGTTCTCGGTGAGGCATCAGTGGACACGGCACAAAAACAGTTTGAGGACAATTTTAGAAAATTGCTTATTGCCACTGGCAGGTTTTAGCAAACAGGTAAAGATGATGAAATGCACGTCACAGGCAGAGGGAGCTGGGAAGCCTGGAGAACTCTGTTTCTGTCTTATGTTACCTGTTGTAGAAAAGTTTGAACAACTTTGGTTTGAAGGAACAGAGTTTGAGGCCTTGTCCACACAAACACAAGTTTTCTAAAATCATCATGTTTTGGGTAGGTTTTTTTTTTCTCTGCTGTGAGTCAAATATGAATACTGTGTTGTTGTTCACCAGTGTTGTCTGTTAATTAATTAATTGAAATTATGGTGTTTCAATGTCGCCAACTTAACAACTTTGTTGCTAGATTTAACGAGTTTTCAGACCCCTCTAATGACTTCTTTTTTCCCACAAAAATTAACTAGCAACAAATCTAGCAACTTTTTCCAGTGTTGTTGGAAACTTTGGCGACAGCACTTCCTCAGCAAGCAGCAAGTGATGCCGTGAGCCCCTCCCCCTTTCCAAAGCACTGACAAGCGGTCCGACTCACCGAAGTCTCACGTGGCAACCAGAGCCAAGAGCAAGAAGAGACCTGCTTCACTCCGTCCACTACTGCAAATGAACCGCGCGTGCGCAAAGCTGCCACTGCCTGGCTTACAAAGCAGGATGTTTTTTTTTTTTTTTTTTTTTTTTTTAAGTTTTGTTTTGTTTTCTCTGACACTGTCACACTAAAATAAATCCCTGGACCTCATCTACCTTGGTTAGCTTTGATATTCTCAAAAAAATGATTTATGTGTTGTGGATATAAGCAAAAACATCAATGTCCTAAAATTATCCCATCAAGTTTATTTTCAGTTCTAGACATATTTAGTGTTTTTTTTTCCGCACTTTTTCCCCTCTGTAAGGTTAATACCTCCCTCCTGCCACTCAGATAACATCTACTGGCAAACTTCCAAATATGCAAATGAGTTGATGACTTTTAATGATTTTTAGCAGCTTTTAAGACAGCCAATAGTGACTTTTCTTATTGAGTTGGCAACAGTGCAGTGTATACTGTAGGTTTTGCTGCAGTTGGCAACTAGCTTCTGTAGCATCTGCAACACAAAGAAGCATGGAATCTGTCATGGCTGCTGTTCCATCTGACGTATGGGTTGAGGATTAGGTCAGAGGTAGGGTATTGACATATATAGATTTTCTTTAAGTTAGCTGTTTACTTAAACATAGAAATCACATTTTTTGACCTTTTTTCACTCTGGAACTTGTTTTGAAAATCTTAAAATGAAAGCAATACTGCTTTAATCCTAAAACAACTTTTACTCAAAGAATTTCATAGTTTACACTTCATGCCAACACAGTTTAATAAACATTTAAATATCTGTCAGTTTTAATATATAGCAAATTTACTATATTTGCTAAATATTGCTGTTGAATCTAAAACAATGACAATGCAAATGTTTTTTTTAATAATAATTTTCTGAAACCTTTAGAACTTGTCTTTATACTTTGGTCTTTGCTGCCCTACTTGGATTAGCCATTAGCTCATTAAGTCCAGATTAAATAATTTCTCCTTAAACTACTTTCACTTCACAACTATCGAAACACTTCTTACATACATTTGGGGTGTCAATGCCATTTGTCAAACAAACACTTTAGACACCAGGAGCACTTAAACAATGGTCTACTTGCAGGAGCTCCACTCAAGGTGTCCCTTTTTCACTAAAAGCCACAATCACAGACAAACCCCTACATTCATGCGTGCACTTTCTGTGAGACCAACATAAACACACAACGACGTGCACACAGGTGAAGCAATTAGAGGCATTTTAATCACTACACTCTACCCCTGTGGGGTGTAGCAGACATAAAAAGAAGTGGGCAGAAGAGGCCCCTGACTGATCTCAACCTTGGCGTAATGATGGTTATTTGAGCCTGAATGCGTTGCTGTGGCTAATATGGCAGATGCTGCTTCTTTTCAGGGAGCCGCAAAAGAATCGAGGATACTCAATGATATGCAAGGATACTTATTGGTGTGGAGAATTGCTCTACGTAGATTGAACAGAGTGCTTTTCATTACCAGAGAATAATCAAAGGCATTCGGCAATGCGACTTTAGCCAATTTAAGTGTTTAAGAATTCGATTTTGACGAACTCAGAACGCCAACATTCAGAAGTCTGAAGGTTGTTCGTAAGCCTTGAGCACTAAGAGAAGATTGGTCTTATTTCATTACCGTATTTATTCATGTATAATAAGATCTCATGTATAATACGACCCCACCTCTTTTGAGCTTAAAAAGCATAAAAAAATTATCCTCAAACTACCTCCAATCTCATACAGACTTCAAGYTTTTTCAGCCTTTGCAGTCTTTATACATATCAGTAAAATGATCATTGGACTGTTCATTTTATTTTAACAACATATGTACTAAAAGGTATTTTGGCAACAAATATACAGTATATCAGCTGTAGCAGCATCATATGGATTCTGGCACTTTACACATAGTCCCCCAGGAGGCACCAACACAAAAGTCAGAGACTTCACATGAGATTTGGGCCATCTTCTGAGGGAAAAGCAAATTACTTCCTACTCGCGAGCGCCCCCTCTGGTGGGGAAATATTTTTTCAGGGATACAAACTTTTTCAGAACACCGGTAGATGGCAGCCATTACAGACGAACATGTGTTTGTTGTTGTTCCAGGAGTGGCCCAGTCACATGCTAATGTCATTAGTTCGTCATCATTACTAAGGTGCAGGACTACTTTTCCCCCCTCTTTTTTCACATCATGTCACCTGCTTGGATCTGTTACTGTCTCGCTCTGAAGTATGGAGGAGTGTCAGAGCTATGCTCGTTTCAACTGCTTTTTACGACACGGTCTCATTTCCGGACTGAACGAAGCTGATGTTTCAGTTAAAATACATAAATAAAAATATTTATCTGAGTATAATACTACCCCCCAACTTTATGGATGATTTTATGGATTAAATTTTACATATTATACATGAATAAATACGGTATTTTAAAGAATTTAAATGTACAATTAATTTGTCTACTCTTCATGGACTTTATTGAAAAGGCACATCATTATTTTAAGGAATTAAAATTTTCCACCACCTTCTCTGCCCAGTTTTACTCTGAAACAATTTTCTGTTGTCACTGGTCAATTAATGAAAATGTTATTTGTAATTTCATGTAATATCTTACAATACCATGCTTAGAGGATGTGCCATGAACAATTCAGCTATACCATGCAAGATTATTCATTAAAATCTACCCAGTAAGTAGAAATACTTTGCATAATAAACGTAAATACAAAGAATTAGTTTTAGTTTTAGACAAAGATTTTGCAAAATCTGTTATCACTCAGGTACTTCAATTAGTCTCAGCTACTAACAGACCAAGTTGTATCTCAGTATCTGCAAATTCAACTAAATTACAGCCATTGCTGTGCTTTTTTAAGTTTAGTTAGCTGTAGCAGCTATATTGAACCAAGATGATTTCAATTGTTTATCAGTAACTATACATCTAATGATTATTTTCTGACAGCTTTGTTACAATCCACAAAGTAGTTCACAGGATGTTTTGCTTATGCTGCAAATACACAAGCATTTACTTTTCGCCTCCAATAACTATCTTTTATTATTAACATCTTAATGACAGCAGGGAAGTAGTATCTTGTTTTAGAAGGAAATTCACCTGAAAATATCATTAAGCAGCTTTACATAAACATCCATCCATCCCTTTTTTTCCCTGTTTTTTTATTTCCATTTCACAGAACAGCTAGTGCCTACCTCTAGCAGTCACTGTTAGAGAATGGGTACACACTGGACAGGTAGCAAGTCCATCACAGGGCCACATAGAGACAAATAACCACTCACACTTAGGGTCAGTTTAGAGTTTCCAATTAAACTGACATTTGTGTTTTTTGGTCTGTGGGAGAAAACCACAGTACCTGGAGAAAACCCACACATGCCTTACATAAACAAAAATCAGTCAAAAATAATAAAAATAAAAAATAGCTTCTTTTTTACCTAGGAATATTTACAATTTTATAAAACAAAATGACTGCACCGGTCTACCACCTACAACTTGTCTTCACTCACTTTTCTAAAATGTCATATTAAAACAGGGGTCCTGTCCTGTGGATCACATTACCTGTGTTTTGTTCAACACTGATGGGGGAAAAAGTGGAGGAGGACACACATCCAAGGAAGGGAGTGTGTTTCAGATTGCTCCCTGAAAGAAGCAGGCCTCTCCTTGACCCCCTCTGCTTTGCAGTTCAGTAGATTAGCCGGAGCACAACGGAGGCCAATGCTATCGCCAGCTTGCAGCTTCCTCGGCTCCACTGGCCACACAATGTATTGCTCTCACACACAGTCACTCACACACACACACACACAATACTGTGAGCTAGTTGCGGTCACGCACGAACCACCAATACACCCATAATGTCTTTGGCCCTCATTCCAGTCTCTGGGCCTGAAGGTTCATTAGTGACACTGGGGCCAATTGAATGAGAGCAGCACTTTCTAAGCACAGATGCACCAAACATACTGAGATATTGTTTGCTGTATATATATATATA